>NC_056744.1:660884698-661184698 GCF_019279795.1 Protopterus annectens
CAGACCTTCTGCCACGAGTATAAAAAAGAAGTGACTAGGTGTGTGACTTTTTCCAGTTCTTTCTTACAGAACCTGCATTTATCTTTTTCTCTCACATGTTCAATGGACTTTGTAAACCAACATCTATGTAGTCCACTATCCTGGGACATCATTATTAACTTTTCATCTTTTGGTTCAATTCACCTCTCCTTAACCATTTTTGCATCAAATCCTGATTGATATGCGGTTGTTTCAGGAGATCTCTGTACTTGCCACAATAGTTATGCCTTTTCCATATTTCATTCTTTCTCACAGAGTCATAGATTCATAGATAGTTACTCAGGTAACAACCCATGGCGGCTTTCTAAGCCTACCCAAGTTTTTCAGAAAGAATAATGGCATTCTGTATCCAAACAGGACATTGAGATCCTGGCATTTATAAGCTACCTCACTACATAAGGGACATGGGTGCCAGGCCTAGTGTAAATTTCCTGTTCCCCATCCACTGGTCCAGGCTGTGCTTAAATTGGGTAATAGATTAACTCAACTTCACATGCATGGGAAGCTTGTTCCATAAGAGGGAGCAGTCTCTGGAACACATATCTGTCTCTCCAGCATGTTCTATTTAAGTCATAGACAAAATTCAGGTCCTTAGACCTTGTATTTCAGGTACTGTATGACTTAGGAGAGTTACCATTATGGATTTCTTAGGATTGAGTTTAAGACCAAGGCTATGGCACCATTTTTTAGTCAGAGACAGGCCTTCTTGAAGAATACTAGTGTCTGCAGGGGAGTTGATTATAACCCCCAGCTTGCAATCATCTGCAAACTCAGTCAGTCATAAACCGTCAGCATTTGTTTCCACTTCAGAGAAATAGATGCCAAAAAGGAGCAGGCCCAGTACTAAGTCCTGGAGGACTCTGCTAGTGAGTGGCCTCACCTATTTTGACCTACTGTGTCCTATCAGTGAGCCATTTGGCTGTCCAGCAGGTGATTAAAGGGTTTATACCTAATTTACTGAGCTTGTCTATAATACCTGTTTAGAGTATTGTATCAAAAGCCTTGGCCAGGTTGATGTAGGCTGTGTGCATAGTCTTCGCCTCTGTGAGGTGATCTCTCAAAGAAGTGCACTAGATTTAATAGGTATGACCTTCCTTTAACAAAACCAAGCTGTGATGGGTCTAGCTTTTGCATTTTACCTATATTCTCATTAATCATGTCCATGACGATTCTTTCCATGGCCTTACATATGAGGCTGGTTAGACTTATGGGCCTGTAGTTACCCAGATCAGTCGGTGGACCTCCTTTGTGCAAGGCAATGACTGTAGTCATTTTCCATTCCTTGGGCACAAAACCTGACTGTAGGCTCCAGTGATTCAAGTGGACCAGAAAGGTCATGTTTTATGCTATTTAATAAGGATCCACAGATGTTATTTGGGCCCATCAGTGTAGTGTTTTGGCACTGGAAAGTGTATTGAAGATCTGTTCCCTAGCAATAGTTGGGGAGACTGTTGCATGTGGTATTTCCTTTGGACTACTGGGGGGTGGGGGAGTTGGGGGAGAAATCTGAGCTGAATATGTCAGCCAAAATGGTAGCGATGGCCTACAGTTCATTGTGTGTTGCATGCCATTTGCAATACGTTCTGCACATTGTTGTATATTTTTCTTGAGGTTAGCCTTTAAAAAAATTAATTAACCCTCTTAGCTGCCTGTTTAGATTGGTCAGGGTTTTTTAGTATGCTGGGCTTTGTTCCTCCTATGCCAGAAGATTTTCTTTTGTTTTATAACTGATTGGTATTATGATTTCACCAGGGTGGCTTGTCTTTTGAGTTTGTCTTATTCTTAATACAAGTGGGTACAGCTTGCTCACTATTGCTATCAATATGGCTGTACAGGGATTTTGTAAATAGCTCAGCATATACTATGGTGTTTACTTGGTTTGGGGATGCTTGGAATTTAGCCAGTGTGTCTGTTAGTAGAGAGAAGCTAGCTTTAGAATAGTTCCTAAAGGTTTTTGGTTTCCCCTAGGCCCCTGGATTTATTTTTGTATTTCATGCAATACTACCTTATGGTCAGATCTGACAAGTGATTACATTAAATTGGGTGAGGAACATCGCTCCCCAATGTTTGTGAGTACAAAGTCAAGGATGTTTGTACCCCTGGTAGGAGAATGGACCAACTGTTCCAGGATGTTGGTATTAACTAAATATAGGAATTGCTGGACTTGTACATAAGAAGTGGTGTAGGATTCCCATTCTATAGAAGGGTAGTTGAGATCCCCATGAAGATAATATTGGGTTGAATGGTAAGGGACTCTAGTACATTCAGGCAGGCAGCATAGGCTTCCTGGGACATGGAGGGGGTCATATTGGTTGCAAGGATATAGTATGAGACCCTATTTAAGGTGTGTTGCACATGTATGATTTCCAGTGGGTCAGACACTTTAACTAGTCTGGATGTGAGGTTGTTTTTGATATAGACTGATTCTTCTCCACCTTTAGTTCCCTCCTGTGCATTAGCTGGTCTAAAGGTGTGAAAGGCATTATAACCTTCCACTGCAAGGGTACTCTCTATGACTTTAAACCAAGTCTCCATTACTACACAGATGTCTACATTTTCCATGGAGGGGAGTTTCTTGGTAAGACTTCTAGCATTGACCAGTACCACATTTAGATACTCATTCATTGGTTCAGTTAAGTTGGGAAATTTATTAGTTTGGTATTGCCTAATAAAGGCATTATGGGGTTGAAAAAGGTCTGTGTCAATATTTTTGAAGCCCAGAGGTGATAAGTGCAGACCATCCCTAGCAAAGCAGCATGGTTTGTCAACCATGGCCTCCCAGGCTGTCAGATATTGTACCTCTCCTCCGGAATGACACCAGAATCTAAGCCAGTTGTTAAAATCAATCATTTTCTGTTGTTAACATGGCATCATTCTTGGAGAAGGTAGTATGCTGCTCAGTGCTAGGTTCGTACGTGCTTGAGACACATAATCAGTGAGCTTAATCATGTCTCACTTCATACAGTCAAGGGAGGTACATCTCAGGTCATTAACACTCACATGGACTATGACAGTCATACTGGCACCTGTGGTTCAATGACCTGAGTGCCTGTGTGACGTGACAGATCATAGCCTCAGAAAGGCAGCTAACTGTAACTCTTTCCTTAGTCTGGTGAGGCTGGCATCACAGTGCCTCACTGTAGAATCACCAATGACCCAGAAATCTGGTTGTGCACGGGTTTGCCTTAAGGGCTTAGCAGCAAAAGCACTGGATACAGTGTTACTATGTGTAGCTGTGGGTGGTGTTTTGACAGAGTGTTAACATAATGGCTGAGGGCCCTTTTTTGATTGTACTGTGCAGGAGGTCTTAGTATTTAAGGAAGGTTACCTAAAAAGTGCCTCACCATAAGTAATTTTGTGTGTAGGAACTTTACCATGTGCAGTAGGCGTGGTGCAAGTGTCACTTGACAACCTGTATAAGATTAGTTTTGATTGCATGAGAGAGTTTTTCTAGAGTTAGTTGATTTACACCTCTTGCTACTTTATCTGTTTTATTAAGAATACGTGGGTTGTCAGCGTACATGAGGCAGTTGCTACAATGTTTCAAATACCCATCTCAACCAGAGTGGCCGCAGGGAGAGTCAGGAAGTGCATATCTATGGCTGCTGATCTGCTAGGGAGGAGTGAGGGAAATTTAAATATTGAATAGGTCAGTAACACAAGGAACTTGATGAGCAGTGCTCAGCTATGCAAAACTAGATGCTCCAGTGGGTAAAAAAATATGTCAAGACAGTAAGGGTATTTTAAGGGAATCTTACACTGTGAGAGATCAGTGTCTACACAAAGTACAATTGGGAATTACACTACTAGATGTTGGCGTCCATACTGTGGAAAACAGCAGTTCTAACTAAAGACTGTAAAAAAGGTCAAAAATTTCAGCTGTTCAACACAGAAATACTCAATTAATGTAGCTGTGATAAAACAATGCAAAAAACAAGTGCCAAAGCAGTAGATATGGTAATGCAAGTCTTAGCTTGCTCTTAGGTTATGACCCAAGCATTATGCAACTGTGACACTTAAATAGCAGAGGAGATTCATAAACAAAGCCCTGTGGCCAATAAAAAACAGCACACTCTTCTTTCCTTTACACAATCCCAGGCCAGAAAATAACTCAGGTCTACTATACTCTCACTTAAGTGGAACCAAGACAGTTCTAACTAAAGACTGTAAAAAAGGTCAAAAAGTACAGATATTCAATAAAGAAACACTCAATTAATGCAGCTATGAAAAAACAATGTGAAGAACAAGTGCCAACACAATGCCTATGGTAATGTAAGTCTTAGCTTTTGTAGAGTTTAGCAGAAGCAAACAACTCTATTCTTTTCAAGTAGAGTGGTCACCAAATGTTGCCAAATGCCTTGGAGCTTGTGGTTTATGTGCCAAGCATTGTGCTACTGCAAAGCTTAAATAGCAGAGGAGATATGATAAAAAAAAAGAAAAAAAAACGCGAACAATGTCCTGTGGCCAATGAAAAACAGCACATTATTTTTCCCTTTACACAATCCCAGCCCAGAAGATTATGCAGGCCCCTTTTACTCTCATTAAAGTGGAGCCAAGGCAGTTCTAAGTAAAGGTTGTAAAAAAGGTAAAAAAAAAGTAGATATTTAACACAGAAACACTCAATTAATGCAGTGAAAATTAAGTGCTGAAACAATGGATATGGTAATGTAATTCTTTGCTTAGTGTTTAGCAAAAACCAGCAGCATTCTTCATCCCAAGTCGAGTGGTTACCAAATGTCACCAAATGCCTCAGGTACAGAGATTCAAATTTTAAACAAGCTAGTCCACTAGCCAATCAAATAAAAGCACAATAAAACTTACACTAGCAATTCCCAGCTCAGGAGGTGAATGGACTATCCTCTCCTGTCACAAGAATGTAGACCACAAACCTTCCTACTGCAAAATAACTGGTTTGGAGCCCAAGTGCATAAACCAGAACAAAGACACTTTAAAAATGACAAGCACAATAAGCCTTTAACCAACAAGTCACACCTCAGAAGGCTGTAAGTTACCTCTCCTGCCACAAGCATGTAAACCACAAACCTTTCTAATGCAAGATTACTAGGTTGGAGCCTATGTAGCTTAAATCAGAACTGAGGCTTAGAATAAGAGTTACACTGTAATAAGGCTACTAACTAGCAGTAATAAATGGCACAAACAGTTAAAGTAGGAATAAGCACAAATATAGTAAAATCAGCTGAATAAGGTGCAATTATTAACAATTATATTTTTTTTAGTTAGTGGGAAATTAGGAAACAGAAGATAATTCAATTTAAGAGACTAAGTGCATGGGGGTTGCTTACTGGTAGATCATCAGTTCTCAGCCGAATGAGCTGATGAGATGAGACTGTGTGGAGTATCCAAAGTCTAATTTATAGTAGGTATTGGCAACTCAAAAGCTACCAAGTTTGAAAGCACAACAGGAGTAGGGAGGGTGGCTGTGAAAAATTAAATGCGAACAGAGATCAGCAATACTTAGAGAACAGCAAGTCACATAGCACTACAGCTAAAGAAGCCATTAAATACTTGTAGGTAGAAAATGGGCAAACTGTACATCAGCACCCTGACTGGAGAACAAAGGTTCTCTAGCAGGGTATGAATGTACATGTAATGTCTGCTGAAAAACAAGTCCACCACTTTATGGCAGTATATCAAGCTGCCATGGAGCTCAGACTGAAAAAACTAATGGTCACCGTTATTTTATGCTCGTTAAGCAGCACTTCTGCTGTTTAGTGAGTGTAAAATATATTAAAAAAAACCTGTGTGTGTTTGTGCATGTGAGTGTATACCTGCATTTGTGTGAAAGCAAGAACGAGCCATTATTTTACACTCGCTAAGCAGCGCATTTGCTGTTTACGAGTGTAAAATCTAAATATAACAGAAAAGTGTGTGTGTGTGTGTGTGTGTGTGTGTGTGTGTGTGTGTGTGTGTGTGTGTGTGTGTGTGTGTGCACGTGTGCATGCCTGCATGTGCGCTTGTACATGTGTGAGTGTGTCAGTGTGTGCTTGTGTGTCTTTCTGTTTCTGTGTGTGTGTGTGTGTGTGTTTATGTTTCTGTGTACGTGAGTGCATGCATAAAAATGAGGTGTGTTTGAGTGAGAAAGAGAGAGAGAGGGTGAAGTGTGAGAATGATCTAACACTGGCAGCAACAACAGTCAAGAGGTTTACATATCTCATACTTCTTAAATAAGTTAACTGAATAAAACATAAAATAAAGGGGGGATCAAAGGCTCAAAACAGGAACATATTCCTGTTTAAAAAATCACAGAGTTATTGCAATAATAGAACTTGTGTTAGCATGCATTTTCTGAAGTACAGGTGTATGTGTGGGGGGGGTGGTGGTGGTGTCTGTGTGAGTGAGACCAATAGAATACTGGCTGCAGCAGATAAAAGGTTTTCTACCTATCAACCTTTTAGCTCAAGAAATGTGGATAAAGCGTGAAATAAAGGGGGAACAAAGACTCCAAAATAGGAACAGATTTTAAATGTTATACTTAAAAAAATTAAAATGTAATTTAAATAACAGGATTTGTGATAACATGAATTTTCTGAGGGAAATAGTGTCTGAAAGTCAGAATGTCATTTAGTTACTTCAATGCCCAATGACTGGCGAGAAACCATTTTAACAGTAAGGGGCCAAAAAATAAAGCAAATGTCTAAATATTTTTAAAAGGGATATATTTTGGATGTAAATTCTTCCTCTAACACCATTTACCTATGTTACAGTAACTTTGAAACATTAGGCGGAAGCACTATTTTACATCCAAAATATATAAAAAATATAGTATTAAAAATATAAATAAGTAAGTAAAACAACAATTTTACAGAGACCCCATTCTCTAAGAACAATAATGCCCTCCAGGGTGTGTGTTAATGTGTAATTAATACACTTCCAGGGGTGTAGAGGCCGTCTTCCTGTGGCATGAGGCCTCACAACACCCATGGTGGGCATTAATTACACATTAACACACATGCTATTTGGCATTATTGCTAGTTTAACTGAGGAATGCTATTTCTCAGCTCCTCCTACTAGTTAGCTGGATTTTATTCACTGACTGCAAAAATATTCTTTTTTAACTGACCCTAGCCAAGACCTCTTAAAACTCCAAAAGATCAAAAAACTAAAACAAAATGAAAAGGAATATAAGAGTAAAGATAAAGAAATGGAAGTAAGCAAACCTTAAATGAATAACTGCAATCCAAAATCAAATGCAGACAGAGATCAGCAATACTTAGACGTAGAACAGCAAGTCATCTGATCCTTATATTTTTTCTTTTTTTTTTTTTTTGTCCCATTCAGTTGCTGCCTGATTTTCATCTTCTCCTGGTTTATTTTCCATTACCACTTGACACCAACATGCTTCTGCCAAACTAAGCAGTGAAGTCATCTTAGACTTCTTCTCCTCACGTTTTAAAACTTTCACTATGTTTGGATCTGGTGAGGTCAGCAGATATGTATGCAGTCACATGACTACAGATCTATACATGTAATCAATTTTGAGGAGGCCCATACCTGTTTCAGAATGAGGAATTTATAATATTGGTATACTCTGATTTTTATATATCATTTGATAAGCATGAAGCATTTTTCTTGTTTTCCTGTCCAACTGATACAGTACCTTTTGGGGCCAGTCAATCACCTCAAAACTGTAAGTTAGAACAGGAAGAGCAAATTTGAGAATAGCTTGGACTTTATTCCTAGATGTCAAGGCAGTTTTCAGTATTATCTCTAGTTTTCTAAAATATTCCTTACTGAGTTTTATTTGCATTTGTTCATGTTTTATTGTCGATCTTTAATCAGTTCCCAAATATTTGCACTCTTTCTCCTGCTCAAGTTCTTTTATATCACATTCATGTCCCAGACTGCTGTTTTCGTAGTCCTGCTTTAAACATTGCTTTTTCACACTTATCAAGACCGAATTACATTCTTATATCATCTGAGAAATTTTGAATCACTTCCAGTAGTTTCAACTGCTCATCTGATGAACTATACAGTTTTAAGTCTTCCACAAAAAGTAGATGAGAAGCCTTTCAACAAGGTTATTTTCTGGGAGCCATATTGTAACCGTGGCCTAATCTGTTAAGTAAACAGCTTACTGGGTTAAGACAAGACAAAAAAAAAAAAAAAAAAGAAAACAGTGGTGACAAAGAATCACCCTGGAGTATCCCTCTTTGAATTTTTTCCCTGGGATAATAATTTGCCGCTTATCATGGCTTAGCTGCAAAGTGGTTTGTCACTGTTTCATGGTCACAGTAATGCAACTGATCAAGGTAGGGTATATTTTTTTACATCTGGAAGCAAGCCTTTATCCATGAATGTTGGATGCTGTCAAATGCTTTCTGTAATCTGTCCATGTCATACTTAAATTATTTCCCTTTTAACAATTCTCTATTATGGTTTTATTTAGCAAAAAATGATCCTTTGTTCCATATGACTTTCTTTTGTTACCATTGTGTTCTGCTGCCATAATTGATTTTTTTTTTCTAAATGACTATAAACTTTATCAGTATCAATTCCAATATATAGTTTGCATACCGTTGGACGGCAGGCTTGGTCTATACTTTTTAGGATTGCTTGCAGGTTCACTTTTAAGGAAGAGTATAATTTTTTCTGTTGCCAACTAGTTTTATGTCCATTCACGATGCACATATAAGTAATAGATACTCTGGGCTAAATCTTTGTGCAAAGATGTTAATATTTTCTGCCAAAAGTTAAGTTCTATATCTGGGCCCAGGATTTTCCAAATAGAAGCTTTTCTTAATTTTATTTCAATTTCTCTGGCCATTATTTCATCCTACTTAATATCCTCTGCTTTAGAACTCTTTACTGTTTGCTTTAAATTTCCTATCCATTCAGCTTCTTTATTATGTTCCAAAGAGTCTTTATAAATATTTCTCCAGAATATGGGGGGGAATTCAATAAAGCCTACATGGAGTAATTTTCCATGCAGGCAGAGTGGCATGGATCTAACACTGAAACTAGCAGCTGTGAAATCCAGTAAACAGAGCAGAGGGGCGTGCATGAGTGTGCAGACACGGAAATCACCTCATAAGCAGGTGGAATGCATGCAAATGAGGGTGTTTTGTGATCCAGGAAGCAGATAGGTGTTCATGCAGAAGCCATGTTTGTGTCAAAAGTGTACACTGAAAATATCCGTGTACAAAAATGTAAAAATTGAACAGGGGCTGTAAAAGCTCAAGTAGAAGTTCAGAAATGTCATTGTAGGCACATATATATGCAAAACTATGCCCTGTGAGTCCAGAAAGTAATGCAAAATAATATAAAATAATAGCTTTTTAAAAATGGCCATATTACATTTGCGTGGCACACAGCAACGCATAAACATGCTGTTATGCAAAAAAAAAAAAAAAAAATATATATATATATATATATATATATATATATATATATATATATTAAAATGTTTAAAAACTAAAAATAAAACATATGTGAAAATAATGCATTATAGTGTCCTGCATGCAGTATGTACAATGGTAAATAGTGGTTGCTAAGAAGGCAGGGCCTGAAATAGTGAAGTATCCAGGCTATGTGCAAGGATCTGTATGCAAATGAGCTGGGGTTACTGAGTAGCAAAAATGGATCACTGTGTCCACAGATAAAACCCATGTAGACCCAGAACCATGTTGGTGTCAGTAGAAAAGGTAGCTGACATTAAAAGGGAGTGTGTCCCTGCTGGACAGGGGCATCGGGTACTGATTTGTCTATACATGGGCTAAACTCTTGGCTAGGCTTATAAAGGCCTCAGGCCAATAGCCTAGTAACTTCCTGTGATCCTATGATAAGTTTAAGCAGATTGGAGCTCAGATACGCTCTTTTGTGAGCTTCTCAACTCAGCTAAGCATAGCGGTAAGTTTATTGCTGCTAAGCTTTATTTAACTGCAGGGCATGTGTTTTAGGTGGTTCAAGCTATGCTGAGCATGTCTGTGCATGGGAGTGTGTCCAGACTGCTGAGCAGTGTTTACACTAGATCTGTGGGTTTGCTCACTGTGCCACAGTGCTTAGAAGGGAAAGGATTTAAAAAAAAAAGGAACTACCTTGGGAAAGCCAGTCATGACTGATAAGCCCTGTTCCACTGACACTGGGCCATTCAAACCTCCTCAGTGGTATATCTGGCAGGTGGAATTCATCATAGTTAGTCAATCACACAGGCTGCATCTGCAGAACATCACCATAAAGTATGCATACACCCTTCAATCTGATTTTTCCCACATACTCCGCACCATTGGAGTACACACTTGGGAATTTTAACTGACAGAATGCTAAGTCAGTGCTGATGCTGACAATAGGCAAAGATTGAAAAGGAGAAGAGTGTTCAGGCCAAGGGTAATCTTCCAGGAGCAACAGGAGCTGGAGATTGTAGAGAGCTACAGGGTGGACATGGACATACTACAAGAACCACTTTCAAATCAGACCCAGAGAAAACAGAGGGGAACCCATCCCAGTGGAAACAAAGACATGAGTAGCCCTTAGAATACTAGTTACAGGTACTTTTTCAAAGACCAACTAGAGACATGATGGAGGTCTCACAGGCATCTGCATCCAGGGTACTCCACCAGTTCTTGGCTGCCATGCAAACACATGCCAGTGAGCACATTTATTTACCCCACACCCCTGAGGAGAGGGCCAGCAGTATGCATCTCTTCGATTGTGTAGCACAGTACTGGGTGCCATAGACTGCACTCATGTACACATCAAAGCCCCACCCATTGAGGAGGATAGAGTCTATGTCAACCGCAAGGGGGTATCACTCCATCAACTGCCAGGTTGTGCGTAATGTTCAGGGCATTATCATGACTGTGTGTGCCAGCAGCCCTGGCAGTTATCACAACTCCCATATCTGGCATGCTTAACAGCTGTACCAGATGTTTGCCATGGGGAACATCCCGATCGGCAATCTACTGGGGGATGCTGGCTACTCACTGGAACCATGGATGATGACATCCATCAGAAATGCACACACACCTACTGAAGAATGCCATAATGAGGCACTCACACAAACTAGGAATATCATAGAGCATGTGTTTGGGCTGCTCAAGTCATGGTTCCACTGCATCAATATATCAGGTGGAGCTCTGCAGTACTCTCCAGCCACATGTGCACAGATGTTCACAGTATGTGCTATGCTACACAATATGATCCTGCAGAAACAGCTGCAGCAGGATGATCACAGGGAAGGGGCATACAGCTCCCCACCAGTGTCAAAGTTCCCACAGCCACACCCACAGGGGGACTTGGAGGAGGAACCCCTGAACCTGTCCCTGTAGGCAGACATAGGCATGTCCAGTATGCCCTGGCCTAGGAAAAGAGGCAATGCATAGCACATGCACTGACAATCTAGGGTCCTAGGGACTTGACACCTCACTCCGAATCACATACATAATAAAAAGGATGCCAATCACACCACACAAGCTGTACCTTACCATGTATTCACTGTGTACTGCATGCATCTGACAAAGTCAGCCCTGAAGCACTATCTCAACTGCTGCATTCACAAGGTAAGTCACTCTCCTTTACAACAAATGTCTGGGTTACTAGAGTATGCTAGCATATGTCTGGACCTTTAGCATGTATGCAAGGGAATAGAGTGGACTACTGGGCTACCTGCAGACAACTAACAGCTATGTGTTACAACAGGAACTCTCTGTCCAATACTGGCTACCCCATAATATGCAATAGGCCACAAGGCAGCAAAACCTACTGCAGTATGTGAGGGAAATGACAAACAGCATGGCCATAGGACAGACGAATGACTGCCAATGCTAGAGTTCCCCACCCCCAACACAGCAGTGTTTCCATACAACTGCAGTAACAGCATGTTTGCAAGGTTATAGCAGCAGACTACACAATCCCAGGGCTGTCTGTCCCAAACAACCTGGCGACATGTTCCATTTCCACAATATACAGGGGTCAAAGTGTTATGTATGTTTGTGAATGATAGTGTCAGGAGTTAAACATCACTGTCTGGTGGCTGGTGTGGCTTAGTGGGCTACATACATTATCATGGTTGATTGTGTTCATGGTTTGAAGCTGGGTGCACCTATAATTTTGCATTTGAGGTACACCTATTCACTATTTGTTACTGCAAGAAAGCTAGACAAAGCCAGAGACAATGGAGGGACAGGGGGCCACAGCTATGGACATTACACACCTCTGAGTAACCTAAAAGGTGGCTAGTATAACAGCAGGTTGTAACATGCCAGAGTAGCAGCAGGATGTAAAGGGTATCATGTAACTGTGTCAGTACGTACAGCAAGTCAGTGAGCACCATGTAGTAGTATAGTATCAAAAAAACACAAACTGTCTGAGGAGCAGAGCAGACATATGGGGCAGAATGCTGGAAATTCTGCAAAACATGTACAGTCAGAAGTGTAAAGTCTGTAACCCTATATGTGGTGTTACTTCATGTACCCCAGTCACAGCATGCCTACAACTATGTAGAACAGGAACTATGGACAAAACCAGGAACAGGAGTGGGACAAAGGCCCACAGATAAGGAGAAGGATGCACTAGTGACCAGACAAATGTAGAAAATGCAAAGAATAACAGGTTGTGCAGTATCATGGGTTCCCTGCTTTGTATGGAGTTAGTAACTCAAATGTCTGTCAGCAGTTCCTAATGTCAGTAGTCTATAATGATTTGCCACTAATGTACCAGAAAATCACAATGCTATGTAAAAAGTATCAGACATATGATGCAAACCCTGTACATTCTATTACAATCTGTCCACACCCTAGGTATGAGTCATATATTATGGTCAGCACACAGCCGGGGAATCCCTTTGGCATTATATCAGGAAGGTACTGGACTGCTGAATCAGGTGCAGCAATCAACTGGCTGTAGCACACAAAATCTTGGCATGGAGTGCAGGTAGGTCTGTCCTGGAGTCACCTTGTAAGTACTGATGGTCACACTGGGCATGCTCCTACACTTAGCTAATTTCAGCCCATGTCTGATGCCTCATCTGCCTAAAGAACTGACATTTGAATATATCTCTGTGCATACAGACAGCTATGTATACACTATCTGTGTCTCACTATCCCCATCAGGCATGATTACCGTTATCTATCAGTATGTGGTACATATATATATATATATATATATATATATATATATATATATATATATATGTGTGTGTGTGTGTGTGTGTGTGTGTATGTGTGTCTGTGTGTATCTGTATATTTATACATACATACATAGAGGTAATATATATATATATATATATATATATATATATATATAGATAGATAGATAGATATATGTGTGTGTGTGTGTGTGTGTGTGTGTGTGTATAATATATATATATATATATATATATATATATATATATATATAGACAGAGAGAGAGAGAGAGAGCGAGACACATAAAGTTGTAGAGCGATGTAGTGCTGCAGCCACTTGTACACTACCTGTTACCAGTGGTGCGTGCAACTATCACTGTGAGTGGTAGTATGTAATAGTAGGTAGGTAGGGGTTCTAATCTCACACCAGCCACCTTCTGTGTGTGTAGATATTCCCCATACAGCAGTATAGACATAGCTGTCAAGCCTATGCCTGTGTAATGGCCAATCATTTTATGGTCCTGTGTCTAGTGACCTCCACAACAGTGGCCTCCCTGTCAACAGCTGCTGATGTCATCCACCTTAAAGGCACTGGGCAGATACACTCAAAATACATAAGCTCTATGGCACATGCGATAAGTAAGTAGTACAACAAAGTCTGTACAACTAGATAGGTATGGGTTCTAATCTCCAAAAGGGTAATTCTGGGAGGGTGCAAGTTTATCCCCTTGCAGCAGTCTGCCTGTGTGCAATGGTCATGCCTTTTAAGGCCCTGTGCCTACCTGTTAACCCCCCATTGGCCTCCTTTACAGGGCCTGCTGATATCATCCACCTTAGAAGCACTGGCAGACACTCTCAAAACACAAAAGCTCTGTGGCACATGTGATATATATGTAGCACTATGACATATGCAACTAGATAGGTAGGGGTTCTAATCCCAGCAATGGCAACTCTGTGTGTGTATGTGTAAGCAGCAGATAGTAAAGACATCCGCAAGGCCTTCTATAGTTATGTAAAGGATCTCCACGGCAATACCCAGATTTGCTCCGAGCTACTGCATAATGGTACCTCCTATACCGAGCCAACAGATATTGCCAATATACTGGCCGACAGATTCAGTGCCAACTTTACCCCTTCCCCCCAAATGGTCACTCACAATACCAGTAGAATGCCAGGCACCCAGTATTACTGCTGCACAGGTTAAAACAGCACTGTCCAAGGTCAAGAATACAGCTTCTATGGGACCTGACAATATCCCTGACTGTGTTCTACATGAGCTACAGAGTGAACTGGCACCTCACCTGTGTGCCCTGTTCAATCACAGCCTCACTTCAGGTTTTGTCCCTACCAAATGGTGCACTGCTACAGTCATCCCTCTCCATGAAGGAGGAGTGACTACAGACCCTGGGAACTATCGCCCCATTAGCCTGATGAGTCTGATATGCAAAGCTATGAAACACATCATCATGGACCTAATAAACAAGGATATAGGGAATCTCCAAACTATAGATCCCACACAGTTTGGTTTTGTGAAGGCTAGATCATGCCTGCTCAACCTGGTAGACTTCTTTGAGTTAGTCACCAGAGCTGTGGATGAAGGCAAGGTGGTTCATATAGCCTACCTTGATCTGGCCAAGGCCTTTGATACCATTCCCAACTCAGGAATCATAGAAAAACTCACTAAGCTAGGCATCAACTCCTATATCACTAGGTGGGATGCAAACTGCCTCACAGATAGAACCCACAGTGTGAAAGTAGCTGACTCCAAGCCAGACTGCCAACCAGTCATGAGTGGAGTTCCACAGGATTTGGCCCTGGGTCCTCTCCTGTTTGGTATCTACTTTTTTGAACTCCAGGCCAACACGAAGGGACTTTGGCTGACAAATCTTGCAGACAATTGTAGGTTTGGAGCTATTATTAACTCCCCGAGTGATGTTGACATCCTACAGAAAGGCCTCACTGAGACCAATGTCTGGTGTCAGAACAATGGTCTTAAGCTCAATGCCAAAAATGTGTCATCATCCCCTTTGGGAAAAACCCAGTTCCCATGAATTACCACATCGATGGTAGTCCACTGAACATAGAAGATGTTATAAGAGATCTGGGAACACAGATTGACAGCAACCTCTCTTTTGACCACCACATTGCCACTGTGGTCAGAAAGTCCTTCTTTGTGGCATGTCTCATTACTTAGGGTTTTGCATCCAGGAATAAACAGTTCATTGTCTCCCTCTACTCATACCTGTCAAACAGAGCACCTCATTGCCCCTCTTCAAGAGAAATCTTGATGAGTGGATGGGAAATAGTAAATTCACCCTGGGTATCACTCCAGTGTCACTACTCAACAGAGGCATTAGGAACTAAGGTCAGGTGGCACAAGGCCAGTGTAATCCTATGGGCTAGACTTGTAAAGGCTCCAGAGCCATTAGCTTAGTACACACCTATGAATCTATGAACCTTGCAAGAGTGTGTGTGTACAATGGTTATACATCTTAAGCCCCTGTGGCTACCTGTCAACCCCCCATGGGCTTCCTTTACAGAGCCCACTGATGTCATCCACCTTAGAAACAGTGGCAGACACTCTCAAAACAAAAAAGCCATGTGGCATATACAATGCGTACATTGCACTTTAGTGTATACAACTAGATAGGTAAGGGTTCTAGTCTCAACAGCAGCAACTCTGTGTGTGTGTCTGTGTGTGAGTGTGTGTGTGTGTGTGTGTGTGTGTGTGTGTGTGTGTGTGTGTGTGTGTGTGTGTGTGTGTGTGTATGCGTTTGTGTGTGTGTGTGTGTGTGTGCATAAGCATATCCCCTTACAGCATTGTGTCTGTCTTGCCTATGTGTGTGCAAAGATTATACATTTTAAGGCCTGTTGGCTACCTGTCAATCCCCCATGGGGCTCCTTTACAGGGCCCGCTGATGTCATCCACCTTAGAAGCACTGGCAGACAATCTCAAAACACCAAAGCTCTGTGGCACATGTACTGAGTATGTAGCACTAAACTATATACAACTAGATAGGCAAGGATTCTAATCTCAACAACAGCAACTCTGTGAGTGTGTGTGTGTTAGCATATCCCCTTGCAGCAGTGTGCCTGTCTTGCCTATGTGGGTGCAATGCTTATACATTTTAAGGCCCTGTGAGTAGCTGCTGGCCCTAAATAGCCCACATCTGCTAGGCATAAATGCTATCCCCCACTGCCTACATTTGTAGGTACCAAACACCCAGGTGACATGTAGCAAGGGTAGCATGCCTTGTCATGGGGTATGCATGCAGGATTATGCTGTCTGCCCCCATTGTCCCTAACACACTGTTCTACACATAAGGACCTAGGTAACCATGCAGATATACAGATGTACCTTGCTGATGTCACATTTCTGCGTTGCTACCATGCCATCCTGAGCTGCTGTATCAGCACTAAGTCTCTACAGTGTAGCCTCTCAGACCCCTGGAACAGAAACAAAAAAAGTTTTATTTATTTATTATTTATTTTACATTTGTTTACCGGGATAGTCCGACTGACTACATGTCCATTTTCAGCGGAGGCCCAGGGAGAAAAGCTCCACATAGACAAACTTACATAGATTACACAGAAGTTAGCAAATGATTATAAAAACAAAGTGATTATATACAATGGCTTAGTAGTGTTCCCTAGTAGGGACTCACAATTCTCATGGACAGACACAATTAAAAGTAAGAGACATCAGATTGGAAGCAGAGATTGGTGACGTAGTTACAAGTTATGATACTTACAGAATATGCTTTAAGTTTATAACTTAATCAGGGTTGGTACATGGGCATAGCCAATTCACTTTGAGATACTGTTTGAGGTTTTTTTTTTTGAAGAGACTTTTGGAGGATTGTAGGATTATATAGTTTGGCAATGAATTCCAGGTTTTGCCAACGAAGTTGGAAAACAGGGATTCACCAGCAGAGTTTTGGTTTATGGCAGTAGTAAAAGAAAGTAGGGCTGTGGTGGTGCTGTGGTATGGCCTTAAACCATGCTGGGAGTTGGATAGTAAGTTATTCTGTGTAAGGTATTGCATTAGTTGCTTGTGTACACATTTCTCCATTATTTTGGCTAATGGAAAAAGAATGGCAATGGGTCTATAGTTGGATATGTCTGAGGAGCTACCACCTTTATGGAGTGGGATGACATGAGATTTTCTAGAGGGAGGGGATAGCATTTTCAGTTAAGGTTCTGTTGATGAGGATAGATATGGGATATGCAATGGCATCTGCAGCTATTTGTAGGCACTCTGCAGGGAGGAGGTCAGCAGTGAGGGTGGCAGGTTTTAGTTTTTTAGAAGTGTTTTGATAAAACTAGTGGATATTGATTGGAAGCTAAATTCAGGGTGATTATTGGGTAGATTAGGCATGTGATTTAAGTTAGAGGGGGTTAGTTGATTTGTTAGGGATTGGATTGCTTCAGTGAAAAAGTTATTAAAGGTGCTGGCTGTGGTCTCTGGGGAACTATGGGTGTAGTTAGCCGGGGTTGGGATGGTGGAATGACCTGGATGAAGTAGTTGATTTAAGCCTGCCCAGAACTTTTGAGGGTTGTTATGGTGTTTTTGTACGAGATTTTGGTAGAAGCTTTTTTTATTCAGTAAAATAGATTTTTTTGCATCATTCCTGAGTTGACAATATTTTAGATGGTCAAGTGGGGCTTTAGTTGTTCTCCAGCTGGCCCAAGCTCTGTTTCTTGTTTTGATTTTAGCTTTGGTATCTTTTGTGAGCCATGGTGCTGTATTTGATCTAGTTTTTATTGTACGTGCTGGAGCATGGGAATCAAGGATACTTAGGATTTTAGTGTTAAAGTGATCTATGGCCTCCTCTAGTGTTAGATCTTTTAGTTTTGACCACTCAGCTGCATTTAATTCATTGTATAATATAGCAGTGTCAAAATCTGTCCTGTTTCTAACTGTTTTATATTTGGGCTGGTGAGAGTTTCCTGCCTTATGTTTTATGATATAGGTTAGACAATGGTCACTGAGGTCATCAGGGAGAGTACCAACTGTGTACTGTTGGGGTTGGTTATTAACTAGGATCCAGTCTAGGATAGTTTCCATGTTGACTGGGGGGGGTGGAGGAGCAGGGGTGCCAGTCGGTGATAAAGTCACCAGGAACTATGGTTTCTTGGAGATAGGTAGTGGATAACCAGTAAAGGATATCTTCTAGGGTATTTAGGTTGTTGCCTGGCAGAATGTATGCACAGACGATGTTCAAGTGCTTGGTTTGGTTAATCTGTAGCTTGGTTATGAGGAGTTCCACATTATTGAATTGGGGAGGTTGAATGGTGTCTCTATTAACGGTTAGAGAATTTTTGTAAAGGACTGCTATCCCAACTCCTTTCCTTGTAGCACGGTCTAACCAGTGAATATTATATCCTGGAGGTAGTATTTCATTGTCAGTAGTACTGTGTTTTAGCCAGGTTTCCATAAGACACATAATATCTGGGGAGTGGTTTGCTAGGAGGGCGTGTAGGTTGGGAATCTTATTGTTAATACTTCTAATATTTAGGTGAATGCTAGGAGGGAACTAGTGGGAGTATACATGGGTAGCTTGACTGTGGGGATTGTGGTAGGGGAGTGGAGGTTATTGGGTGTGAGTGGTCCAGGGTTGGGATGAATGTCTCCATGTGTTATAAGGTTAGAGTGACAGGATATTCTGAGGTTTAGGAGCTAGTTTATACGTTTTATATAGTCTTTGTCTTTAGGATTATGTTTTGTGGCTGTACAGGATGGTATTTTATAGAGGGTGGTATATTCAGTGTGCTGGAGATGGTAAAGTGTTTGGTGTTATGTGTGAAGTCGTGGGTGTCTGTTTGACTATTTGGGTAGTGAATACCACAGTTAAGTGTTTGTTCATAGGCAGTGAAATGGTAAAACAGAAACAGTATAGGCATTAGTGTAATTAGTAATTTTTTTTGCTTGTTTGCATTTTGTTAGGGGGGACAGGCCAAATTTTGATGGCTGACTGTGCTAACAGGGTGTGGAAGAATGGGAGAGAAGGAAATGGGTTAAAGGGGAGGGTTGTTCAATGATGTGTGAGGTGCTGATTGGTACTTAGCAGGAGGGGAGTGGCAAGGGAGTGGCAAAGTCTGGTTTAAATGTAGCACTAGTGGGGGTGGGTGGAATTTGGGGGCAGGGAGAGGAGCGGAGCATGGCTAACGCTGACTCTGAAAGTTACCTTGGGATTTTGGTTTGTATGATTGCATGTAAGCAATGTTTTTAGCTGTACTTTGTTTTTTTTTTATTTTATTTATTTAGTTCCAAGAGATACCTGTCAGTCAGAAACATTACCACCAATCTAACATCATGGAAGAAACATACTAACACTTTGATGTGTACTCATGACACATGCCAGCATACAGCATATTTCATGACATAACACTACCACATTAAAAACTGTCATGCAATGTACTATAGTCGCTCTGTGCATCAGATATATATTTGCATGTCCCTGCATCAGTGGTATGGATGGCAGGGATGTGGCACAGATATCATCACATGCTAAGGGTGTGGTGTGGGGTTGCCGGAGTCCTAGGCTATACCAGACAGTTGGCATCATGTGTGTGTGAGTCAGGAAGGGGTGCTTGTCAGCTGGGGCATGGAGAGGTGCCATGTGTGTCTGTTGGTGACCTGCATGTGACAGTGATGTGTGAGTGTGTGCGCGTACACAGTCAAGCCATGTGCTAGCCCTACACGAGGATATGTTGGACAGCTGTAGACCGTACATGACAGAATGTACAGTTCACAGTCTCAGGCCACAAACATGGGAACTGGCACTGCCAGGAGTGGTACTGGCACCAACTTGCTCAAGGTCAGATGTGGTACTAGTTGCTGATGGTGACTGCTATCTGCTGAGGTCATGTCCCTCATGGAACCATCCAGGACCATACACCCATGGCCTGCCCACATCATGGTGTGGACAGCACCCTCCCTTCTGCAGTACTGGAGGTACTGCCACTATGGAAGCATGCATGTGCACGGCCACGTGGACTCTCAGCGGATGTTGTGGCTGACCTACAGCCAAGTATCCGATGCCCTACTCCCACCACATGTTCTAGCACAGACAATGTGCGGTCAAGGACTGACAGTGTCTCACCTCACCATCTGTCCACTACATCAGTGAAACAATGCATGACATCACCAATATGGTGGAGGATGTCATGGATGTCAGACAGTGATGCATCCATGATCCTGAGCATCCATCTGATGTTGTATTCAGAATGTGCCTGTGCCTCCATGACATTCCAAAACATGCATTGATTCACTTGTGATGTGATGCCTGTAACAGGTGGTGGATGGGCAGAAGTCCTGCTTCAAGCACCTCTGTCAATCTGCCTGTGTGGGACCTTGCCAGCTCTCTGGCAATGGTTAATGTCTAGAATCACTGATGCCATAGTTTCCAACCTTCCTGTTCGATGCCACCACATTCTGACTGTCCATTATCAGTGGCCGCAGGGGACTGGGTATGTGTGGGCATACTGACTATGTGCGGGGACAATGGTGGAGGAAGTGGGATGTCAACTCATGGGACAGATTCAGCCCCCAACGACCCACCTGTGTCTCACTATGGCCCCCATCATCATCAGAGTCTGATGAAACCCTGACATCAGGTTAAGGGAGACACACTCCAACACCCATGGCCACCTGTGAGGAGGAAGACAGCATAAGTACATTAATACCTGCACTATTATGTCTGGTGATCCACACACACACACACACACACACACACACACACACACACACACACACACACACACACACACACACACACACACACACACACACAGGTAAGGTGTCACAACTGTATTACACAAACATATTTCTGATCCCATGCACAACACACAAGGAGACTACAACATACATAGACAAGACAGGCCATTTATAACATGCACTGCAGCTACATCCAGTTAATATTGCCACTATTATACACCTGTGAGATAAGCAATATGTCAGTGGATGTGACAGACCTACACCTAAAACACAGTGCACCCATCTTGACCATACTATTGACCCCTGTATAATAGATATAGACCTTCACAAAACTAAGTGCAAATATGCTACAGCTCCTGCAACTACACTACTGAGACTGCTGATTCAATTTACCTTAGTTAACCCCTCTGAAATTAAACATACAAGTATTGTACTCTGGCTAAGCATATCAGTTGTGTCTACAGCAAAATGACAGCCCTTAACATTCTTAGGGCATATATGATCCATACAAAAACAGTTTCTCACTCACAGGCTACAGGACATTGGACTCCGGCCACAACTGACGTACCTATGGAAATGTGATGGAGAAGTATTGTCAGCAAAAACAAATGTGGCATTGCTACAGGATAGTATGTGCGTATATCAACATGTACAGTAGGAACTGTGGCACTGCCCACATTCCTGACATTCTGAGTATGTGTGCACAAGTGTGCATTACAAACCCCCCCAATGCAGATTGACCTTGCATCTGTATACTAGTATGCAGAGGCTGCCATAATGACTGATACAGTACTACAGTGATGAACAGAGGAGGCTTACCTGGATGCTCCTTTGCTGTGGAAGCTCTGACACCCACCTCCACAATGTATGGGGTGACGGACCCTTGGGAACTGGTGGTTGATCCCAGGTTCACCGGGAATTCCTCTGTGGTTGAGAGTGGTTGTTCTGCTGCAGGCCCTCCACTGGTGGCAGCACGGTCCCTGGCCACAGCAGCAGCCCTTTGCCATGCAACATTTATCATATCTGTTGCCCAGTGTCAGACTTGATCGTAGCTTCTTTCCTGTAGCCTTACTTGTTTTACTGCTGTGACAAGGTCAGCCCACAGTGCAGTACATTGCTCATGATTCTGGTGACTCCTGGACAGCAGTATGTTGTGATGCAGTCTGAGGCCATCTGGGATTACATCATTTTACTCAGATGAAAATGGTGGGTGCCTCCATCTATAGATCCTTTCTGAAAGACAAGAAGAGGGGAACACAGCACAGGACCACATGCATTGCTCTCCACTATGTACACACCCTGCATATCCAAATTGGCCTACACTATCCTCCGCTAACTCCCACATCATACCCCACCATCTATCAACACAGTATGTATGTGGCTATTTGCTATACAGTGGCAATACTGGTTATGTCCCTGTGTGCTGTGATAGAGTGTGCTGTATGTCTCCACTCCCATCAATGCTGTCTACTGTGGTGTGGCCCCTAATGGGAGCATCCCAGTACCATGTCATACAGCCACTGTCAGGCAAATACGTGAGTGTTACTACAGGTATATGGGGACAGTCCAGCAACATCCATGTGATGCAATGACAGACAGCACTGCAAATGTGCTGTAGCGTATCTTCCCTGTAGGTGTCCAACTTCTGCAGTAAACAGATGTTTGCAGAATGTGTACGTGTACCTGATATATGTGGACTCTTTACCAGAAACATGTGCATGTCTGGAAAACAGTTGGACAATACTTAATGGTTGATCTCAGAATGTGGGGAATCTGGCTGTCACATGTCAGAATCCACAGAAAACAGTTATGCTACAGTCATATCTGTTACTGTATTCATTCCCTTACTTTGTATGATCAATATGTACAGTCTGTCACTGCGGTTGGCCTGTGTGCCCCCACTACTATGGGCTATGACCTGAAGTCCTGATGTAGGGAGTCACTAGGTATGCGAGCCATAGCTCTCAAGTGATGAGATACGAATGTCGACTAAATAGTACCTAGCCAGAGTACATCAGGGATAGTCAGGGACACCTGTACAATGTTTCAACTATTCCTATGTGACATTCATAGACTGAGAGGAGCTGAATGACAGTACATCATGTGATATGCCAGCTGTGTCCACTATTACATACTGTCACTATTGTCTAGCAGACAATCCGGTAGCATTTGTACAGGAGCTGACCATTGTAGGAGGGAGTGAGAGGGCTAGAGCTGTGATCTACGTCACAGTGGGCAGAGTTGAATGGCATGCCTGTAGGTGCTGGATAGTAGACTATCACCAACATGTCATTCCCAGAGATGTACTGCAGGCTACTGTTGTAATCCCTATTCCCTATAACTGCATCTTCCTATCTGCATCCCATTAAATGGGGACTTCTAGTATGTACCTGGTAGAGTGGTGTACTCTTTTTTTATGCAGAAATCCTGTGGAAAAATGCTTCTGAAATCACAGTCTGCCTTGGTAAAGCAAGTCACAGACTTGTTTACCATAGGCAGCTGATTGCCTTTTGTAGGAAATTCTCATTAACAGGTGATTGTCTGTACACCAGTCCATGGCTCAGACTTGCCAATTGCATCCAGAACAGCTGGGTTGCACTTTTTTTAGCCAATGGCATGGCTCAACAGTGCTATATATAAGGCTTTTGTGTAGGTCTTAGTCCCTTTCCTAGTCTTTGAGATGGACATTATCGAGGTGTGGGTGACTATAGCATTGCAGAGGGTAAGTAAAAATACTGTCCACTGTTGGGATTTATGTGGTATGTCAACAGTTTTGCATGCTGTGTTTGGCCATTGTGAAATGCCTTTCTGATTATGTGGCAGTTCAGTGTTAAACAATGTGGGTTGAGGTCAGTAAGGGGGAAGACAGATGTGAGTGTCATATGTCATATGTATCAGAATATGTATGCTGCTGCAGTAGCTGCTGGTCTATCAGCTGGATATGTTTGTAGGGGAAGACTGTGACACATGTCCCTGTCGCTTGACCTTTGACCACCCCACCCCTTTATGCATGGGTGTTGTGTGGATCCCTTGATCTAGGGGGTTGTGAGGTATGGTAGGTCAGTAGCAGATGGCCAAATACACTGCTGCATATGTTGAAGGCTGCAGCTGTTGAATTTTGCCCAGGAGCCATAATGGGGAGTGTGAGCACATTGGAGGACAGCAAGCTGTATGTGTCAGTGAGGCAGCAGTGTCTGCTCTGTTGTTACAGCAGAGCTAGGACGAAGGTAACCATAACAGTCCAGGTGAGGCATGTGGTTAAGGTACATATGTTATGTACTAGTGCCATTCAGAGAGTGATAGGTAACATTTAGGAAGCCTGTACATATTTGTGCAGTGTGTCCCTACCTACAGGCCTTTGAAATGCTAACATGGGTAGCAGTAAATGCAGTAGCAGCAACCTGTTCTGCTTAAAATTGTTCGACTCAGTCATTATTTGTTGTATTCACAAGCATGTTATTGAAGTACAGCACACTGATTCGAACCCAGGACTGCAGTTGCCAAAATGTACAGCAAGCTAGAAATTTAGCAAACTGAGCTATTGAGTCAACACTACAGCAACTGTATTTTATTTATTTATTTTATTTTACATTTGTTGACCGGGATAGTCCGACTGGATACATGTCCATTTTCAGCGGAGGCCCGGGGAGAAAAGCTCCAACATAGTCTCAATGACAGATAGTAACATATTAGAGTTTAAGATAGAAAAGAATAAAAAGCAATTTACATACTACATACTACCACAAACTACCTTGCTCTAACAAACACAACATACGACAGTTCATTATACAGATCTTTAAAAACATGCTAGTGAAATAATTAAGACAGATTATAGATTAGAGTTTGGCTAATATACAATGTACATGTTTTGGGTTACATATCCCCACCATAGGTTGTCCTTTTCGGCCTGAAAAATTAGTATGGCCTTGGTTTAACGAAGAGGAGCTAGTCTGGGTTTGAGCATGGACAAAGCCAATGTGACTTAAAATGGAGTTTTAGACTCTTTTTGAATTGAGCTGGGGAAGTAATAAGCATGAGGTTGTTGGGAGGGAGTTCCATATTTTTCCAATGGCGTTGGCGAACAGAGCGTCACCGCCTAAGTTGTGGGATTTGAATGTTTGGACAAGGAGTCTGTTTGATGAGCGAAGGCAGCTTAGATTGGTGTAAGGAATTATTATATTTTTCAGTGCAGGGGTGTTATCAGGTTGTTTAAGAATTTTAAATGCTTCTATGAGTTGGTTCAGCTGGAGAAGGTTTGGGAGTTCTATCCAGCCAAGTTTTTTCAGGTTAAAGCAGTGGTGTGTTCTATAGGGCAAGCCAGTTACAAATCTGGCAATATGATTATAACAACATGAGAGTTTGTTCAGGTCAGATTTGTTAAGGTTAGTAAGCATGGGAGAGGCATATAGAAGGGTAGAGAGAAGGTGTGAGTGGGCAGTGGCCACTTTGGCCATTGGGGTTAGGAAGGTTTTTATCCTGTATAAGGACCCAAGTTTCTTGTTTACGGACTTAATGGTTTGGGTGATATGCATATCGAATCTAAGTTTATTGTCAATGATAACTCCTAGTAGCTTTGTGTAGGAGTCTGCGAAGATGATGGTACCATTGTTGGATTGTATAGTAAAATGTGTAGGAGGGGATTTATTCATTGGGTAGAAGAGAAGTAGCTTGGTTTTGTTTGGGTTTAAGATCAGATGATGATCTGAGAGCCAGTTTTTGACTGTGGTAAAACTGAGCTGGGTTGTAGCTAGTAGGTTTGCTAGAGAGTCATTGGAACATATTAGAGTTGAGTCATCTGCATACTGAATACAGGTGGCTTCAGGGATAACTGTATGGAGGTCATTTATAAAGACTGAAAAGAGAAGAGGTCCTAATATGGAGCCTTGTATTTGCAAGTTATATGTGCATGTATATAGTCTGTTACACAGGACTGGCATAAGCATGTGTGTCCGAATGGGTATGATGTGACACTGAACTGTCTGTCATGATTGTCTAACCTCAGTCTGTACTGACTTGCCAGTACATCATGACACGTAATAGGTTTCGTGAAAACTGTGCCAAAAGTAGGTGGCACAGCTGTGGACATTCTGCAACAATCTGTGCAGTTGACAGCAATACCTGTTATCCCAGGCCTCATGTACATCCACCATTATTTATTTGGCTGTGCACTAGTTTGGTGCTTGCCACCTAACCTGGACCAAAACACTAAAGGTGAAGGCGTGTCCATATTCATTAAGGATATCCACACCTCCAGGCTAGTTGCTCAGCATAATGCATCTGAGATTATCCAAGTGCAACTAACTCTGGGCAAGACCGCAATACAAATTGTAACTTGCTACTGATCCCGCACCATGACCCAGGATTCCCACTCCTCATTTCTTGATACACTGGAAAATATTAGGGTACAACCCAACACCCTAATAATGGGCAATTTCAACTACCCCACCATTAACTGGGAAAACTACTCATGTACCAACACTTTTGCTCAACGTTTTCTGGAATTCATAAATTCCAATGCCTTGAATCAACTTATCCACACCCCCACCAGGGGCAGCAATATCCTAGACCTGGTCATTACCAACATGGGCGACCCGTGTTCCACACCAGAGGTCAATTCCTCATTGGTCAGATCCGACCACAAGCTAATTACCCTAGACATCCACATCTCACCCCCACCCCCCATTACGGAAACTACCATAAAAAATTTCTCCAAAGCCAACTTCACGCTTCTTAAGACAGAAGTGGCAAACTTCACGACACCCATGCAGACGGACAATAGAGGTACGACTGCTGAATCTTACACAAATGCACTTTATAAGCACTTACGCATGCTATCCCTAACAGAACCAAGATGCTATTCTCCAAAAAAAAAAGGAAGCCAATCTGGTGATCCCCTGCCATAAACAAACTCTACAATAGAAGAAAGAAACTGTTGCAAAAAAGAGTAAAATCTCATGACTGGAGGAATTCCCTTGTCAGCCTCAGTAAGAAACTGAGATCCCTCATAAAATCTTCCAAAGCTGGTTACGAAAACAAAATCGCCACTGATTCTAAAGACAACCACAAAGCATTCTATAGCTATGTCAAGATTCTCAATGGCAACTCTCAGATCTGCTCTGAGTTACAGCACAATGGCACTAAATATACAGAACCAACTATTGCCAACATCCTGGCAGATACGTTTAGTTCTAACTTTACCCCCCTCTCACCCCCTAAAGGGCCCATCTCTATACCGGAAGAATGCAAAGTTCCTGCAATCACGGCTGCACAGGTAAAAAACACACACTCCAAAGCCAAGAGCACAGCATCCATGGGACCTGACAACATCCCAGGTTGTGTTCTACATGAACTACAGAATGAACTGGCACCCCACCTATGCACTATGTTCAATCATAACCTCACCTCAGGCTTTGTGCCTACTGAATGGTGCACAGCAATGGCTATCGCACTCCACAAAGGGGGAGCCACCACAGACCCCGGGAACTACCATTAGCCTAATGAGCCTGGTCTGCATGGCCATGGAACATATCATCATGGAACTTATAAACAAAGACATTGGTAATCTCCAAACTCTGGACCTCACCCAGTTCAGGTTTGTAAAAGGCAGATCATGTCTCCTAAACCTGATAGACTTCTTTGAAGCAGTCACCAAAGCCATAAATGAGGGTAAGGTGGTTCACACAGCTTATCTAGATCTCACCAAGGCTTTTGACACCATTCCCCACTCTGAAATTATAGATAAACTCACTAAACTATGTATAAATCCCTGTGCCACAAGATGGGTTGCCAACTGGCTCACTGACAGAACCCACACTGTGAAAGTAGCAGACTACAAATCCGACTTCAGACCAGTGAGAAGTGGAGTACCACCGGGTTCATTCCTGGGTCCTCTCCTGTTTGGGATCTACTTTTCTGAAGTACAGGCTAACACAGAAGGTCTCTGGCTAATGAAGTTCACAGATGACTGCAAACTAGGAGCCATAATCGAAACTCCTAACGATGTGGACATCCTACAAAAGGGCCTCACTGAGACAGATGCCTGTTGTTAAAGCCATGCATCAAGCTCAATGCCAAAAAGTGCATTATTATCCCCTTTGGTAAAAACTCTGTACTCATGAGCTAACACATAGGTGGTAGTCTGCTTAACACCGAAAGTGTGATAAGAGACCTTGGGACACAGGTGGACAGTAGTCTCTCCTTTGATAATCACATCACCACAGTAGTCAGGAAATCCTTCTATGTGGCACACCTCATCACAAAAGGTTTCTCATCCAGGAAAAAAGAGGTCATTGTTCCCCTCTACTCGTCACTCATTAGACCTATTATAGAGTACAACACCCCTTTTGGTACGTACCTCACAAGACATCTACAACAACTGGAAAGGCTGCAGAAATACCTCACAAAGAGGATTACTGGCCTCAAACAGATGCCCTACACAGACCATCTCAAAAAACTCCAGCTTTACTCCATCGCATATCGCCTACTCAGAGGCGATCTCTGCCTAACATACAAAGCTATGTCAAACCCAGAGCTGTTGGATATGCTCCACTTAAGAAATCCCAATCCCTCCGAGCTACATGCTCTAGGGACCTAAACCTTGTCACCACAGTAAACAGAACATGCTGGAGGGATAGGTTCCTGTCCCAGAGACTTCACATACTCTGGAAAAAACTACCTATCTATATCAAACAAAGCTCCTCATTAACACTCTTCAAGAAAAATCTTGATGATTGGATGGGAAATAGGAAATTCACCCCGGGGATCACCTCTGTGGAAAATTCTTTATGATTGGATGGGAAATAGGAAATTTACCCCGGGATAACCTCTGTGGCTCTGCTCAACAGGGGCACAGGAAAATAATTTTCTTCGGTGGCAAAAGCCAGGGTACCTTTTTGGCTAGGCTTACATAGGCCCTAGGACCAATAGCCTAGTACCTACCTGTGAACTTATGAACCATCACAGTGGCAAGTACACTGTCAATTTTCACATATGTAGAAGCAGTGTGTTATTGGCATGGATATGTTTATGGAAACACCTGTGTTACTTTTGAGTTAAGTGGCCTAGTGGGCTAATGTACTATGCTGCAGTTAATGGGGTTCTGGGTTTGAGACTTGGCAGGGGTGATTATTTTGCAGATGTGTCAGACACAAAGAAGGTGATTAAGGCAGTTTTAAGCAGTTTTAAGTGGGTTTGTGTGGGTTTGCGTGGCACACCATGCACTTTAGCTCCACTTAAAACCATGCTAATTTAAAAAAAAAAAGAAAGAAAAAAGGTGTGATAGGGAAGTAGTGAAATGGGGCAAGCAGTGGGAAGACATACTGAAAGGCAGGTAGGGATGTGCAGGATGGGTGTAGGAAAGGACCATAACTCTCCATCTCTTCTACAGCAACAGCTGTGCAGGTTGCATTGAATTTGGAATTTGGAGCCTTACACCCCAGAGAGGGGGAGTGTGTGACATAACTGTGTTGATTACTTTCATGTAATGATTGATTGTGTCCTGTGGGCATGAGTGCGAAATGGAGAGCTATGTATGGGGTGTTTTTTTTTTGGGGGGGGGCAGATGCCCCCCTTTTTTTTTCAAGAAGTGAGTGGAATGTTGGGGAAGGGATATAGGTAAGTGTGAGGAGGTAAGTTGGGTAGTAGAGGTTGCCTTTGCAAACAGACAAGACAGACAAGACAGCATATAGGGGTGGTGTGTGACACATGAGAGGGGAAAACACCTTGGACGGGGAGGGTGTTTTGGAGTCAGAAAGCCATGTGCTCCCAGACGGCATCAGTGAGACTGATCTCCCCACCCATGGGAAGTCAACACTGTTCTTTTATGCCCCAAAGGTGGCTGTGCTGGGGGCTGGATGCAGGAGCCACCTTGCCCTTCCAGGTTGGCCAGTCTGCCCTCAATCTGGCACAGGCAATCTTCATAGCCACAGTCCATGATCCTACGCACCATCCCTGATAGCTATTGCTGGGTGACAACCCCCCTCCACACTTGCTTCTGAGGAGGGATGGGCCCTGTTTCCTGAGGCGGTTCCACCCGTAGGTGGTGCAGGGCCAGCAGAGAGGTCAGCACCAGGTTGGGTCCCAGACATGATGGGACCCAGTGCCATAGCTGGCTGAGGTAGGGTAGGCAGATCACCAGGAACTAGCCTACCCAGTCGAGCTATGTTGTTGAGGTATTTCAAAGTGTATAGGTTTGTAATGAACATAACATTTAGTTAATTATAACAGCATGCCATAACTTTGCAAATAACCAAGTAACATCACATTGCATAGCGTATGGAACACAACAATAAGTGAGATAACAGTCAGTAAACTAACAGCATGCCAGTAACAGTTACAGCATAAGGCCAACAACATAGATAATTCAACAAGGTATGTAAGTATGCAGCCATTGTAATACATAACAATAATAAAACACAAGGCCCAACATAACATTTTGAGAACAACAGATGCTAATAGTAAACCATAACTGATGTATAACAATAATAAATAATGATGCAGATAAGGGGTGAATGGAGAGAGAAATACAGTCCATTAATACCAGTATATGCTATATTGTTTGCAACAATACTACTATATATTCTACAAGTCTGCCCTTACTTTTTGTTACTATAGCTTCTGTAGCATGTACATACTTCTCAAACTATCCTCATGGGACAGTATGGGCCAAGCTGTAACACCTACAGGTGCACAATTACAGGGGACTATTACATGTCAGGGGGACATATATGACTATCAAGGTGTACTGTGGACTGATGTAGTGTGACTGTGTTATTGACATAAATCATGTCCATGATAGATCTGTGACCAAGGGATTAGGCAACAGTCATCACAGTCAGTGACAACGTGACACTTGAGAGTCATGTATCGTGCACAGTACAGAGAGTGTGCGACTATCATGCCATCCTTGGCAGGCATGGGGTTAGGCTATCAGCAGAGATTCACAGATACACCAGGCATACAGCCATACCAAGATTATACATTTTATTTATTGTATTAACTTTTATTAGTATTGTACTTGTTGCCTTTATTTTCTGCCATCTTCTCACATTGTTGAGCAATGCTGTTAACATTCAGGTACAAATGAACACACAAATTATTAACCCATTCTAATGGCTACTAAAGCCATTTATTTACCTGTAATTCCTGTGAGGAGAACATTTGTTAACAATAAATAACTGCATTTATAATATTTAGTAGTATTTGTTACTGGATTCAAACCCCGGTCTGTGTGTGACAAAATGTACATCACACCTATCATTTATTAAACTGAGCTACTAAGACACTGCTGCATATTGATTGATTGATATGTGCCTAGAGCTCACTCGGTAACAAAATATGACCTGGTAATAGAGGTAGAGTGTTATACAAGACTGCAGTGACACTTGAACACATATGCATGAGATCCATACATGACAGAGATAGTAGGTGAACTGTGGATTAATACATGGAATGCAGATGTAGACAATAACCCCCTATTGGGTTGGAATATCTATGATGTGTACAAACCATACCAAAGTGCTGGGTTGGCTACCTGACCCATATGCAGTTGCAGATGGTATATTTGCAGTCTACAGCTATTACAGCTTCATACTTGCATGCAGCAGAATATCTAAAGGCAGGAATACATATAGCTGAAATGCAATGGTTAACACAAGACAATCCTGACATACACAGTATACCCTGGGCGTTCCTATTATTGCTTCAGATCTTAGTGCCAAACAAATATAATGTATTATATCTTGTAGTACAGCTCCACATCTACAGTTTAGCAGAATACTCTTTGTTAACTAACCTTCAGTCCCTTAGTGGTATTCTTTGTGTTTTTACTTCGCAGAAGATGTAATACTTGATTTCATGACCAACTGACCAAAATACACACATATTGCACAGGGTGACTTCATGCAGTGATTGTTATATATTTCCAGTCTTTATTGAAGTACAGTTCATATAACACAGATGTTGCAATACATCTGTAATTCCACAATGAATGCAGTACAAGCTTTTATGTCCTTAACATTATTAATGCAGTAGAAACATTATTTCCTTAACATTATTAATGTAGTAGAAACTTTATTTCCTTAACATTATCGGGCTTTCATCTTTATTGAACTATACCTGGAATTACTCACTTATTTTAGTCCATGTCTGTGACCACATTCATTGCAGTACAATTAAAAGTGAATATACCTAGTGGCAGTTACTAATTTACTCCTTCTTGTTTATATGACTATAGATTGCAAGTTACATCTGTACTCACCACGCTCACAGAGCAACCTGGCCAGGCACTCTGCATGGACTTCTATGTTGTGAGCTCTCTCCTCTGCAGCTGTGGGGAGAGAAACATATCATTATGCATACCTGTCACACATTCAGAGTAAGTGTTGGCAAAACAATGATAACAATACTTACAAACTCATGGGCAATTCCTATCTCGAGCATCTTGGACCCAGATGGCCAAGAGATCTCCCTTCCAATGCTTCAGGCCATCATAATGATGACACACCTGCTCACCTGTGCGAGGGATGCCAGTTGCACTGGTGAGATCGCGTATTAGCCAGTCTCAGGCTTCCAAATCTCAAACTTGCACTCAGATTCTCTGGTTCTGGCCCTACAACAGCCAGATGTCATGGTATTTAATGAGGAGTTGAACCATGACACTGGACTCCAGAATGCCCCAACACTGCAGCTTGAAGTGCGCACCCTCTCCAACTCCTGCCATAGTTCCTGCCAAGTTCAAACTCCAACTGATTATGGCTGTATTCCCACCTGTTGCACTCAAATAAGGCTGTTTTTCTGCCCTTTACCACCATTGGGCCATTTTTAAAAATGTGGCACTTTGCTGAGCATTGCTCAAACCCACTGAGTGCAGCTGAGCAGTGCTTAATCTGGCAATGCTGAGCAATGCTTAGTGGTGTGCAAACCAGCTTAGCTGGGCTGAGCAGTGCTTAAACAAGCATTGATTAGCAGTGCTTTGCACTGCTTAGCAATGTGCAAACCAGCTAAGCACTGCTAAAACATTCCTGGTTTAAGCAGTGCTTGGCAAGGCTTAGCTGTGCTTAGCAGATCTTAGCTGGGCTCGCCAAAGTGGGATTTAAATATCATTTTCATATTGTGTATTGGCAAGATAAATGCCTAATAACCTGTCTACCGTACATACAATAGTCAATCAAGGGATTAAGAATACTTCTTATAATGTGTATTGGCAACATAAATGCTTAATAATCTGTCTGTGTATTTATACAAAATTCAATCAATGATTTAATAGTGCTTCTCATAAATGTGTATTTGCAAAATAAAAGTAATAACTTGTCTGTTTAATCAAACAAAATATTTAAGCAGCATTTGGAATAATTCTCATATATGCATATTTGCAAAATAACATCCCTATGTATTAGAACCCTGCACCTACTGCACATAAAGCTGTCACTCTAACCATTCAGCTACATGATGTGTGGATTGCTGCTATACTTTTATATATAACTCTCCACTACATTTAAGCATTGATGAGCACTGCAACGTGCCAAACAAACATGCTCAGCTATGCTTAAACTTGACCTTTTCATTTATAATTAAATGTATCCAGTTTCTATTTTTAGATGTCTAGCACATGTCCATTGCTGCACACCATGCCATGCCGCAAAAAAAAAAAAAAATACAATTAAAAACAGATTTAATTACACTTTTTTTCAGTTGCCTACAGTAATATCCTGCACTTTGACAGTGCAGAGGGTGTGTTGCTCATCTCCAGACACATTATCACACTCCCTACACTGATTCAATAACCATGTTACACAACTCTCCCTCAGTAATGCACCTTCATTGTTATGCAAGGCACGCTGCCAAGGGTGTTCCGCATACAGGGCCACAGTACCTTCCATGTAAGCCTTACACTATGCCTACACAGATTTTATTAAATCCCCAGGTATGTCTATTTCTTCTTCTTTTAATGGTGTTTCTGTTCCTTTTGTGCTGTTTCCAAGTTCTCTATAAAACTTTTTTTGGGTCCTCAATAAATTATTTCTTTTATACTTTTCCTTTATATTTATCTGCATATTTTCTACATTTTTCTGCCAGTGCTATTTTTAGATTATTATTCACAATAGTGTGTAATAGATCCTGGTTTATTTTATTGTGCATTGCTTTTGCCATGTAGATCTTTCTTAGTATTTTGGATTATCTGTTCCCTCTTGTATGGTCTTCTAATATTGATACTTCTTGTCTTAATTGCTTTGCATTTTCTCTGTTTGAAAATGGTAAATTTGCATTTATTCTCTTCCTTTTCCTTATTGCTTTATGTTTTGTGGTAATACTTTATCTTCTATTACTTTATCTGTACAGTATTTCTGTTGTATCATACTAATTTCTCTTAATAGTCCTAATTACTGTGTTCATCTGTGTTGCTAAACTTCTAACATTTTGGGTCTTATTTACTTTCTGTAATTTATTTCTTTCGTTGCTATTAATATGTCTATCCATCTCTATTAAATGAAGCAGCTCTTCACTTACATCTTTTTCTTCTAGACTCTTCATTTTCTGGGAGTATTGTACAGAATGTTCCAGAACATATTCCTCTGGCATATCCTCTTCAGATGCATATGGGAACTCATTGGCCCATCACTTTGAAATATTGCCTGTGCCAGAGTTGCCATTGTTTCCTGCTTCTTCCTTTGCTGTGCACTAGTTTCTTCAGAAGGCTCCAGAGCATCACCAAGTGGCAAGTCTTCAGATGCTTGCTGTTTCACCTGTTTCTCATTAATCTGGGGACTTATTCCATCATACTGTAACATTACTTGTGTTGGATTTTCTCCACTAAATCCTTCATTTTGCAAATAATCCATAACTTCAGTTTCTGTTTGTTTAACTTCTTCCTTACTAATCCTCTTTTCTTCTTTCACCTTTGTTTTCTTAATTTTTGTATAGTGAAATTTTCCATGTCTGGTTGCTTTTTTCGTATTGCGCAATTTTCCATGTCGGGGTGCCTTTGCCTGTATTTCTCTTCAAATATCTTTGGTGCTGACTTTTTTATATTGATTAGTTTTGCTTTTTCCTTTATGCAAATATTGCACCGTACCAGATCTCTTTTTCTTTCCCATGTCCGTATTTCTATAGATATCTCCTTCTCCATAATCTGGGGACTCATTGTTTCATCATGTTGTGATATTGCATGGGTTGGATTTTCTGCAATAAATCCTTCACTTCAAAGATAATCCATGACTTCAGTTTATGTTTGTTTAACTTCTACAATCTTAATCCTGTGTTATAAATTCCCTGTTTGTTTTCTTATTTTTTGTACTGTAAACTTTTCCATATCTGGGCACCTTTTGCCTGTTATTTATTTTCAAATATCTTTGGAGCCACTTTATTGTATTGATTAGTTTGGCTTTCTCCTTTGCATAAATATTGCTCATATCATATCTCTTTTTCTTTCCAATGTCCATTTTTATGCCTTTTAAAATTTGTCCTGTTCTTTATATTTTTGCACTTCCTCCATCACTTCTTTTTTCAGGCAGCCCAAAACTTCCTTTATCTATGTGATGTTTTTGTTGAATCTGTTATTACTAAGGAGCACACATTTTTATTCTGAGGCTTTTGACATTTTTTCCTGTGAAGTATTTTTCTTTCCTCTAATTTCTCTCTTAATCTTTCTGTGTGGTAGTTGTGTTATATCTGGAAGTAGTGGTTTCATGTGCTCTCAACATTTCCAACCTCTGCCAAGACATAGCATGTGGCTGTATATTTTTAATGTCATTCTCTGCATATGTTTCTTAATGTCTTTGGGCACTCCATCTTTGTAACACCCTTGGGTTGGTATTCCTTTATGAATACCATGTATATTGCTCTACATCTCTTTGGTGTTACAGTGTTGTATGTCTTTTCCCACAATGCAGATTTATTTTGTATTACACTTTTCTTTAGTCAGCATGGGTTCTCTGTTATGTTCAGAATATGATTCCCAGGCATCTTATCATGTAGGTAACCTCAATCTTATGTCTCAGAATGATGGTTAAGACGTACCAGTAGATGAGGATTTAGTGGAGTTCCTCTGATGTCCAAGAAGACCATGTTCCAGAATCTTCCCCTTATTCTGTTACTACAAAGTTGTTGCTTTCAGCTTTGTCTTAGCTTTTGGCAGCAGACATCAATCATACATGAAGTGAACACTAGCGTTAATTAATCCAAGGCAGGGCTGTGTGTAGTTTAATAGGATATTAAAGTACTAATATCTGTTTTTATTTTATTTCTTATATGTGTGATTGGAAGTCTGCATAAAGCTTTATACATAGAAATCTCAACACAACCGTTCTTTATGCTTGTGATTCTAGCCTAATCTATACTGTTTTAAAGACAGGGCTTACTGCACATCAGTACCCTGATTGGAGAACGAGTGTTCAATGATAGCAGGGTATCAATGTACAAGTAATGCCCGGTGAAAAATGACTCTGTCACTTCATGGCAGCTTATCAAGCCGCTGTGGAGCTTGGACTGAGAAAAATGGAATGGCCGCCATTATTTTACACTCACTAAGCAGAGCTTTTGCTGTTTAGTGAGTGTAAAATAAAATAAAAGTAAGTGTGTGTATGTGTTTGTGTGTGAAAGAGTGTGCATGCATGAGTGCGAGAGACAGACTGGTTAAACTGCTATTTTACACTGGCTAAGCAGTGCTTCTGCTGTTTAGCGAGTGTAAAATAAAAAGTAAGAGGGATAAATGATCGTGTGTATATGTGCTTATGTTACTGTCTGTTTGTGTGAGTGAATGCGTGCATGAAAGCAAGAATGACTGTGTGCGTGTGTGAGAGAGAGAGAGAGAGAGACACTGAGAGTGTTCATGTGTGAGTGAATGCATGTATGAAAGCCGAGTATGAGAGAGAGAATGGTCTGTCTGTAAAATTGTTGTGTTTTACTTACTTTTTATATATATAATTTTGATGTAAAATGCTTCTTCCAACGCCATTAGCGTGTACTACAGAAAGTTTGAAACATTAGGCGGAGGAACTATTTCACACCAACAATATACAAACAAAAAAAAATAATATAGTACTTAAAAAAATAAGTAAAACACAACAATTTGACAGTGAGGCCATTCTCCAAGCACAATAATGCCCTCCAGGGTGTGTGTTAATGTGTAATTAACACCCTTCCAGGGGTGCAGAGGTCCTCCACCTGCAGCATTGGGCCTCATAACACCCCTGGACAGACGTTAACTACACAATAACACACACCCTGTTGGGCATTATTGTTTATTTAATGCAGCCACATTCTACTTCAATGGGTATAATGCTCTGATAGTAGAAGGGTCCATAACATGCTTTTCAAAGTGTCCCAGCTTATAGCCATAATCTAAATGGTAAAAATGTATTATTAAGAAAGCTTTCCTATCTGTTTACCTTGTGTCATTTAAGGAAATAATAATTCATTTCAGAAGACATATAATCACACACAAAAAAAAAAAATAATTTTTACCAGTAATCTTTTAACTTTCCACAGAAAAATGTAGGCATACTACTAAAAGATGAAACCGAAGTATCTTCTCTACTTTCCAAATGAAGCAGAAAGAGCTAACTCTAAATAAAGATGTACCACAGTGGTATTGCAATACATAGATTGAAACTCTGTGCCCATAGGTTGGGCAGTAGAGAAAATGTTAACATTATTTGGACAACAAAATGTGCACACTTTCTCACAGTATTTAAAACCATTTAATTGAGACATCATTTGCAATGGTGAGCACTTATACTATACTTTTGGAAACACAATATTCATAAATCATATATCACCATATAAGTCTGCAGAAATCTCAGCATAATATGGTATGGCAAATATCACCTTTAAAAGCCGAGGTAATATTTCAAGATCCTAGCAAAAACATATAGAAAACAAGAAGGATAAACTTCCAATTGCAATACCATTCCTGAATTAATAGGAAATGATCTGAAAAACATATGGCACTCTTCAACACTATCTGCCAAAATGACACTTGGACTTGTGTGTAAAGTTGAATTTGAGGTATTCATTAATTGTGACAGACAAGAGAAAAGAGGCTTGTGTGATCTCATTGCACAGCAATTCAGTATAAGGCAAGAAAACAGTATTGAATATAACCCTGAAAAATACTACACTCGTTTACAGTACCATTCTCAGAAATTAAAGTACAATATGCTTGTAACTGAAAAGTATACAATGCCATACTGGCAGACCCCACCCCCTCTCTTTCTAAAAAACACAAACTCTTTTAGGAATTATCTGTTCTTTCTTACAGTTTTTAAATGTAAAAAGCAGTTCCTTGCACTGTAAATATATATGAATTGCACCGTAAGTCTGTCTATGTCCAAATGTCTTCTATAAAATGAAGACAAAATATTGTTTCACACCAGTTTCCCTCGTATCTGCTAGCTCTCTTCATTAAGCATATTTGAGTGCTGTCAAACTTTGTTTTTACTTAATTTTACCTAAATACACAGTGAGCTTCAAAAGTCACCAACTCTTTAGAAATATTTGGGAAAATGCAATTTCCCTCTTCATCTTTGCCTGTCACATTATTCACTCCACACTGCCTGGCTTCCAACAATGTAATTCAAGCATTTTCACTGATGGGTTTCAAATACCATTCTTGCAAAGCTGGCCTGTGCATGCACACTATATCATTGCTATGGTTTCAGCCAAATTTCAATGACTTCTTTTCATATGTACCCTATGAACTTTGGGCAAAAATGCACAAGTTATACAGTTCGAAACTATGCAGTCACTGTATCACATAAACTGCACCATTTTGCAATGAACAGCATATTAACTTCATGAAAATCCATATGTAGAAGCCACCAAATGGAGATTTCTCCTGCTTGCTGTCTAGTTAAAAAAAAAAAGCTGTGTTAAACAGTAACAAATCAGGCAATGGACAGCTTGGATGGATGAGGTTGGAAGTATCTGTGTTGCCCTTCCAATGTATTATGGGAATAAAGAGAAGGGTTGCATCTTTGTTACAGACAGAAAAAGCTGGGCTTCTAAACCATTTTTTAGCACATTTGTCTCCCGCAACTGACCATCAGCTCCTCCCTGGGCCTCTTTTTGACAATTGGATCTACTGAACCAGACTTTACTCTCCCCCAGATTAACTCTGACCTGGGCACCAGGGGTGACATGAAAATGCTACCTACGTAGCCTTCAGTAATACCCTGTGCATGGGTCATGCAGTGGGTATTAGTGCTGCTTTTTCCCTCAGTTCTGCAACAGCCTTCTATTAAAAGGCCATCCCAGCCACCGCAAGCAACACACAATCAGTTATTTCCTGTCCTAAACAGAACCCTCCCTCCGAGGATGGGAATACTCATTGTCTCTGTCTATACCATGAAACACCTGAGCTGCTAATAAAGCTAGGGTCACCAGGCCTGTGGGGAGGGCTTTATTCATCTATGTCACCAGCACAAGATAACTTTGAAAACTTTGCTGTTGTTTTTCAGGATCTGAAGCCACTGTTGCTTGACTCATGTAGTCTGCAGTAGACACAAGTCCTTCTAAAATATCTGTCTCAATTTCAGTCAATGTAAGCAGTTGCACTTCTGACAAAAAAAATATTTTTAACATTGTTGAGAATGGAATTTAGCTTAATTTGCATCACCTTCACACCTTGATAGCAATCAAGAAGAGAGCCCTTTGTTGCATTGCAGTTTCTGATAAATCATGATTCACCAATTTTGGCCTTCTTTGCATCATTATACTTTCCTAGGCTGCCGCAATTGTGGCATGCCTTTTTCATTTTTTTACTAGTTAGCATGTTGAGCCAAAACTATTCTTGCTGGGCTTCTTGTCTGGCACAGAAGACAACAATTTGTAGACCCTGTCAATATCCAACATCATTGTAAAAAAAAAAAAAAAAAAAACAGTCAATTTTTTTCAGCATAGTTTTAACAAATTCCAAAAAGGTAAATCCTTCCTTTTCTTCTGGAATACTACTGGATCACAGATTTTACTTCCGCACTTTATCTTCCAGATTCACTGACTTATTTTCAATGTGCGACATTTGGCTGCTTAACCTCACCGACTTACATCATGCACCCATCGTTCTATGCTGCAATAGTAGCATGGAGCCAAAGGAATTATCAACCGATATCTCATTTTTTTTTTTTTTGAAAACCAGTTCAACAAGCCTGAGACCACTTTCATCAGCTGTCATATAGTTTTCAATGCACAATTTAAATCCATTTCTCACAGCTGCATAACTGATTACTGACTGTCTTATTCATTTGATAGCAGCTTCATATTCACAGGGTACCCCCTTTCATTACTTTTGATCTTCATCAGGCACTTGCTCTTCTTTTTTTCCCAATTTGGGTAAGGGCATCTTGTACACAACTGCTGAATTTACCAAAATTACATAAAAAACAAACTTGCTAAGCACAAAACACTTTAATTTACCTTAACATGCTGCAATTGCTAAAGAAAATGACAATCCTCATGAAGAATGGAGGCCCTAGTGTTTGATAGTGTTGTCTAACTTTGATGTTCTTGATTGGAAGATATCTGTCTAATGGTGATGTGTCGAAGAAACACTAAGCAAACTAACTGTAGGCATAGTTTTCAACTTCATAGCTTTAAAAATCAAAGCAGGTGCCATCAGAAATCATAGCACATAAATGCACGTGTGAATTCATGGGTTCATAAGAGACTATTATGCTAATGGCTTAAGATCCCTTACAAGCCTAGCCAGTATAAAACAATTTCACCCAATATGTGGCCCCCTAGGGACAAGAAGATGGCATAGGTTTGTGCATATGCCTTGAGTATCTTAGATCTCTCCTGTCCATAAGGAACATAGGCACTACTTCAGGTGTGAATCTGCGATTCGCTGGCCATTGATCCAAAGTGTGTTTGAAGAGGACCAAAGAAGGCCTCTGCTTAATGTGAATAGGAAGCCTGTTTCAAAGAAGGGGCAATCTCTATGGCAGATTTCTGTCTCTCTAGCATGTTTTGTTTGAGTCGCTGACTAAGTTTAGGTCCCTAGATTGGGTGACCCTCAAGCTGTTTGACTTGCAGATGTGTGGTAGCTCCATCAGGGTAGGACTTGTGAGTGGCTTGTAGGTCAGGCATAGGTCACCCCTTAGTAGTCAGTAGGAGACAGAGTAAAGGGATAGAGCTTTTAGTCTATCTGCATGGGACATGTTGTTAACACCCTGTATTTTCTCTATAAGAAACCTCTGGGGTTGCTCCAACTGTCATAAGTGCCTAGTCATGTGCATGCCAAATGGCACACTGTAATCGATTATTGGTCTAATGAGGGCTGAGTACAGTGGGGCTATAACTTCCTTGGATCTAGATGCCATGCCTTTACTTATAAGCTATGCCACATAAAATGACTTCCTCACCACTGTAGACACATGGTGTCAAAGTTCAGGCTACTACCTATCTGTGTACCTAGATCTCTCACCTCTGAGTCGACTCTTAGGGATGTGCTATTGATGTTGTAACTTGCAGGAGTCTTCGGCTTTCCAAAGGGTATGATTATGCATTTTTTCACATTTAATTTTAGGCCATGGCTCTAGCACCAATTATTTGTCTGATTTAGACCTTCCTGAAGGATATCTACATCACTGGGGATTCAATGATTCCCCAAGTTTGCAGTCATCAGCAAACTTTATCATCCAGAGGCCTCCCACATTGGCGTTGACTTCAGAGAAGTATATTCCAAACAGGAGTGGTCCCAGCACTGAGCCCTGTAGCACACCACTAGTAACTGGCCTCTTGCCAGAACTGGATTGGGTCTATATCACGTAGTCGAAAGCTAATAATTGCGAATGACCACAACTTCAAAAACACCAGAACTTGAAGTTGCAATTGTGGGGGGCTGCACCCCCCCACCCCCGCTAAATATATATACCAACTCCGAGATCGCACTACAGTGAAGAAAGGGCAAATACCCCTATCTACACTGTAGTGTGACCCCACAATACCAACTTTGAGTTCCAGTGTTTTCGAAGTTGTGCTTGTTCACTATTGTTAGCTTTCGACCACGTGATATAGATCCACTGGATTCACCCATTTTAACCACGTGTGTCCTGTCCACGAGCCAATTGGTTATCCATCTGGTGATGTAGGGATTTATACCCAGTTTTAGGAGTTTATTTATAATACCTGAGTGTGGGATTGTCAAATGCCTTGGCCAGCTAAAGGTAGGTGATATGTACTGTTTTACTCATCCATGGACCTAGTGACTTTTTCAAAAAAGTCCACTAGATTTAGTAGGCATGACCTGCTCTTAACAAAGCTGAAATGGGTTGGACCCAGTGTTTGCAGGTTTCCTGTGCCATTATTTATGTTTTCCGTGATTATTCTTTCCATGGCCTTAAACATAAGACTAGTCAAATTTATGAGTTTGTAATTACCCAGCCCAGCTGTCCCCCTTTGTGTAGAGGGATGACTCTTGCTGTCCTTTACACTGTCTTGACAAAGCCAGTCTGGAGGCTGTGGTTAAATAGAGATCCAAAAGGGCCTGATAGATCTTGATTCAAGCTATTTAATATGCAACCTGGTATTTTGTCAGGCTCCACTGAAGACGTGTTTTAAACTTTAGAGAATGCAGTGGCAACCTGTTTTATAGTGCTAATTGGTGGGTGCGTGATGGTGGATATTTCTTGGAGGAAAACTAGGGGTGATAGGGATGTTTGTGCTAAATGTATCAGCAGATGATTTGCTGTACCTTCTGGCTGAGTATAGGTGATGGTGTCCACAACTAATTCTGGACATTGTTGGGTGCTGCTCTTAAGATTACGGACATAACTGAAAAATGCCTTATGGTTATCTTTAGCTTTGGACATTTTTTGCCTGAAAGTCTGCTTTCAGAGTCTTTACTAGTTCCCTGATTCACTTGTTTAGACTAATGAGGGACTTTTTTTCCTGTTGTGCATACTCCCTCTTACTTCACGACAGGATTTTCTTTCTTTCTTTTGTTGTACAACTTGTTAATACCATGGGTCTCCTGAGTTGCTTGTTTTTGTGGGTTGACCTGGACTTTTTGTGGTCCAGTACTGCCATTTCTATGCAGTTGTTTATATGTTCATAGGGCTTTTGTGTAAGCCCCTGCATAGTCTTCTGCGTTTTCTGGCTTTGAGCGAGCTTGGAAACTAGCTATGCCATCACTTAATAGGAAGTAGTTTGCCTCAGAAAAGTTCTTAAAGTTTTTGGAGTTAGGTGGGTGGTCTAGTTTTACCTATATTTCATGGGAGACCACTCTGTAATCTGATCTTATCAGTGAAGACATCACACTTGAGGGTTGCAGTGCTCACCCATATTTGTGAGCATCAGATCTAGGATATTTGTAACCTTGGTGGGGGTGCAGACTTGCTACTCCAGAGCATTTGAGTTTACAAAGTCAAGACATTTTTGGGCCTGCATGTTAGTGGTCATGTATGCCCCTCAATTAATGGAGGGGTAGTTAAAATCACACATGAGAATGCATTGGGCTGGATGATGTGATTCTAGTGATTTCAGGTACGAAGTATGGGTTTTCTGGTTCATAGTGGGGGACCTGTAGCCAGAAAAACTATGGCAATGGATTTTTCATATGGGTAGCTGGACATGGAGTAGCTCAAGCATGTCATATTGTATGACCAGCCTTGAGGTGTGCTTATCCTTTATGTAGATAGATACGCCTTCTCCTTTTCCTCTTCCATGTTCAGTGGGCAATCGGAATGTATGAAATGCATTATGGCCATGCACAGCCAAAGTACTTTCCGTGACTTTGAGCCATGTTTCAGTAACTGCACAGACATTGGTATTGTCCAGGTTGGGGAGCACATCTAGGAAATGCAGTTTCTTGTTGAGACTCATAGCTTTGAGCAGTAATACCTTTTGCTTGTCCTGAGTAGCTTTTGCTATGCTGGAAAATTTGTCGTTTTGGCAATGCCTAAAAAAGGCACTATGGGATGGCTAATGTTTTCAACAATATCCAAAAGCCTAGCAGTGACAGGTGAAAAAAAAAAACAGTATTGGACCCCTATAGAATGCACCAGTAGCTAAGCCAATTGCTAAAGTCAATCAGTTTTTGCTGGTATTGTGGCATCACCCTTGAAGATGGTAGAACACTGCTCAATGCTAGGTTCATACCTGCTTGTGACACATAATCTAAGAGCACAATCATGTCTCTTTTTAGTCCAAGGAGGTACAGTACATCTCAGGTCATACTCATACTTGTGTGTAAGTGACCTGAGTGCTTGCATGATTTGGCAAATCCTGGCACCTGGCAGGCAACTAACTGCAACCTTCTCCTTATCCATCCTGGTAAGAGGGACATCAGAGTGTCTCACAATGGAGTCCCGATGACCAAAGTATTGGGTTGGTCAGTGCTTCAACTTTGGGCTTGATAGCTGAGATACAATGGGATGTAGCTTTATGTGTTGTGATGGGAATTGTCTTGCTTGTATGCATGCAGAATTTCTGAGTACAGCACCTAAGAGGCCTTTGAGGTTTGGGTAAGTGACATGTGAGCACCTCCGCATATGTTCATTTATGTGTCTGGTTCTTAGTGGGTGTGGTGATTGACTTGTGTGTGTGTTACTGACAACCTGTCTGTTGCTATTTGTGACTGTATGTGAGACTTTGTCCTCCAGTGTCAATGTCTAACTGCATCTCTCACATACTGTATTTGTCTGTTTAAGAATTAAGTGAGAATTAAGTAATTGTTAAATTTACATAAGGTAATTGCTACATTGCTTCATGATGTCCATGCCCACCAAGCTAGATGCAGAGATAGCAGAAAGGTCACTATCCATGGTTGCAGGTCCTAAGGTGTATTTTACAAGGGATAGGAGTGAAGGGTGTTTGTTACTGAACTAGGGATGGGCTCTTACTTTGATATTATCTACAGTTAACCTATCCAGCAAAGCTGTCCAATGCCCAAACCAGATGCTCTTTGAACAGCAATAGTCCAGGGGCTGTAATAAAGTAATGCAGACCTAAATGTGTTTAAGCTGTTCATCGCACAAATTAGCTGCCCCACAAGTAGCTCAGGACTGAGGTAAAGTTTAGACGTAGTTTTTATAGGGAAATTTCAACTTCTGGTGATTGTGTATATACAAGGCACCATTAACTGCTGCTGAGTGTAGAGCAGCTTCACACAAACATGATGCTTATATACAATCAGAAAAAAGAAAGTTTTATACTGACGATGCCCTAAGGTCAACCAGGTAAGCACATAATTAGCTTTCTACCAGCAATTCCCAGCTCAGATAGATGAAATCGGTTTGCCATCAAAATTTTGAAGTCTTGTGCTGGAAAATCTTGTGGCTGAAAGTAAGTTTTCAAAGTTTCACAATGCTGAACTGAAATAATATGAAATCATAATAACGAAAGTAAAGCTTGATTTGTTCTTATGAGTTCAGCATTGTGAATACAGATCGTGGTACAGTGAGGATCGGGAAATTTACCTTTTCCTCACTGTAATGTGATCTCAGAGTTGGTATATATAATTTCAGGGGGTGTGGGGGTGCAGCCCCCACATGAGGCATGCAGAGGAGCTTGCCTCCTGCTAAAATGTAAATGGACATATGGAGTTTTGAAACCAGAAGTCTGGTATATCGAATGTTGATTGTCATGTTTCTGATGTTTGACATTTAGGCTAGTTTTTTTGTTTTGTTTTTTGTTTTTGACATTGTAGTTTTTTTTTGCTTAAAAAATGGGTACTTACATATTATCACAACCAGATTTTTGTGATAATAGCGCTTGCTTCCCGATGTGGAAAACTAAAAAGAAATGTATGCAAAATCACACTGACAATGTCAACTTCATCTAAAAACATTGTTTAGGTAGCAAAAACATTGTAAATTTAAAGGAATGAGTGCTTGTTTCAAGCTATGCTGTTTTCCAACATCTTGTCACTGTAAATACATTTTATACAGCAGCTATGTGTAATACACGTTCCATATCCCCAGCCGCGAGCCTGTAAATGTTGTCAAAGTTATACTTCAGATTAGTAAAGACGATCTATGTAGATAATCTGTGGTAGTGAACTAACCCCAAAAAACAACCTTTATAAATACAATGCATTTGTGGGATCTACCTAAGACAGAAAATGAGTTAATAGCACTTTTCCAGCAATATGGCATTATATCAACAAGTAAAGAATGCTGTTCCGGACATTCAATGACATTATACTAAGGGAAGCAGATTTTTTGGAAATGCAATGCAGAAAAATGTTACCAACACATAGGAGTTCGAGTGAGTAATTTCTTTGAAGGAAGTAGAATTAATTTTACCACTGCTGTCCGCTTCATTTATTGTTGGGTAAAGCAGATGACATATATAAGTTTCTGTCAGGAAGAACTGGACATGGCTGACAAGACAGTCATAGACTGGAGTAACTATTTACATGATGTCTGTGTCTTAGAAATGAAGAAAAAGGACAAGAAAGAAGTCGGAGGGCCAGGGTGTATTGTGGAAATAGACGAGACTCTTTTTACTAGACGTAAAAGTAATGCTGGCCGTATTCTCCCTCAACAGTGGGTATTTGGAGGGATATGTAGGGAGACAAGAGAGACTTTTCTTGTAAAAGTTCCTGACAGAACAGCTGCAACATTATTTAATAAAATCAAAGAATACATTAAACAGGGCACTACTATTTATTCAGATTCATGGCGGGCATATCAAACTCAGCAACTAGAAGAAGCTGGTTTCAGTCATGAAAAAGTAAACCATAGCTACAACTTTGTAGATCCAAACACAGGAGTGCATACACAACACATAGAGAGAATGTGGGGATCTGTTAAGTGGAGAAACAAAAAACAGAGAGGCACTGCAAGACACCATTTGGACTCCTACCTAATTGAATATATCTGGCGTGAAACACAGCTTGCACTAAAGAAAGACTTATTTGATGCAATCTTGACAGCAATAGCAGACAATTTCTCTCCATACAAAAAGTGTAACCCAGCAAGTGAACCATCTACAAGTGAACCATCTACAAGTATGCTTCCTTAATCAGCGATAAAATATTTACAAATATGTTGCTCAAAAACATCCGGAAGACATCCACATGAATACTATGCAAAACATCCATAAAACATTGCAACAATAACTGCTATCCCCCCAAAAAAATCAGTTTCTGTCAAATACTACAAGAATGCTCTTCGTAACTTTAGCTTCCATCGTCAAGACCTTCATCTCTGTTTGATTGTTTAGATTGCTATTACCTTTAACTTCAATTATTTCCTACAGTATGTCAAATAAAACTAGTTATTTACCAAAAAAATGTGTTGCTCCAGATTTCTTATTCTCAGGAAAAAGTTTAGTATCCAATTTCGTAGTAATCCATCACGCAGTAAAAACGAACGAACATTTCCCATGCGTCCTCAATTCACTTCTGCACTAAGACAGCAGTGCAACCAATTTTGATGTACACAAAACAAGTTTCACATTTCTGCGTTAATTTACACTACTAATTTGGGACAAACTACGTTGTACCCAAAGAAAACATCAAATTCTGTCTTACGTTTAGTCCCACAATCCGTTTTTGGGCCAACAAACATATTACCGCAACAGCGAAAATCTGGCTGTGATAATATGTAAGTACCAAAAAATGTTTTGCATTCAACATTTTGATGGTAAACCAGTGAAGTCATCCCTCTCCTGCCACAAGAGTACAGACTTTGACTTTTTCAATGTAAAACAACTAGTTTCAAGCTCAAGTGTTAAGGAACCACAAACAGATGACTAATACTGGCGAAAAATCACTTGATACAATGTATTTAAATGCAGAACAGCAGCCCTTACAGCACTTAGAAAATGCAAATTTAAATTCTAAAGAAGTGCTGAAAACAATAAATAGCGCAGAAATATTTCACAGTATAATGAAAATAAAAGCAAGTGCAAAATGATACTTAACTTCATTTGTGTTGCCAAGGATGGCTTCAGATGTTTGTAAAATCTCTGTCTCTGGCATCAGTGCCAAATGATCAAAGTCAAAAATCAAAGTCAAAGTAAACTTTATTGTCATTCAGAAATCACACAAGTGCAGAAACTGAACGAAATTCTGTGTCTCCGGACTCAATGTGCACACAACATATAGACTATTTTCACAGACATTTACACTTGTGACACCTAGCTATTACATCACTGACATGCAGGTAGACAGACTAATATTGCGCATAATTAGAAACGCATTTTAACACTTTTCGAACTGAACACTTACTTGCATGAGACTTTAGTATTGCACAGGTACTTGGTTAAGACATTGCATTGATCCTTGCACAGAAAGAGACATTTGAGTATTGCACTGTGAACATTAAAGTACTGCACTATGGTTAATTTACGAATTTCCATGTATTGCACTGAAAGAAGAGATATTTTACTGTATTGCTACTGCCCTAGATGGCCTATAATTTACAGTCATGGTGAATATTGCACTAAGTATTAGGTGAGACTAGTAACCAGGTTCTTGCGCAATTTGAGACAGTTTCTATTGACCCAGTTGGACATCATGGAGTGTAGTGGTTATAAGAGTTCAGCAGCCTGATGACATTAGGGAAGAAGCTGTTCCTGAATCTCGTAGTTCTGCAACGTATGTTTCGGAAGTGCTTTCCGGATGATAGATGCAGGAACAGTCTGTAAGCGGGGTGAGTGCAGTCTTTAGTTATTCCTCTGGCCCTGGATAAGTACAAGTCATGGATAGGTGGTAAGGTGGTCTTAATGATCCTCTCGGCTATCTTCACCACTCTCTGGAGGGATTTGCGCTCAGAGGTAGAGCAGCTTCCATACCATACTATGAGGTTGTTCATCAGGATGCTTTTTATCATACCTCTGTAGAAGGTAGTGAGAACTGTCGATGAGAGATTCGCTCTACTCAGCCTTCTTAAAAAGTGCAGCCTCTGGTGCGCTTTCTTGACTATGGCAATTGTATTTGTGTTCCAAGATAAGTCCTCATCGATGTGCACTCCCAGAAACTTCATGCTGCTCACTCTTTCAACTGTTTCCCCATTGATGGTGAGGGAAGAATGTTCCTTGCGATTTTTCCTGTAGTCCACAATTATCTCTTTTGACTTGTTCACGTTTAGTGCTAAGTTGTTATTTCCACACCAGGTAATCAGTTGTTTTACCTCATCTCTATACGCTGTTTATCATCATTACTGATGAGGCTCACCACTGTTGTGTCATCAGCAAACTTGATGATGTGATTTGTATTGTATCTGGCTGTACAATAATGTGTTAACAGGGTAAACAGCAAGGGACTTAGTACACATCCTTGTGGAATTCCAGTCTTAAGAGTGATGCTATCTGAGGAGTTATTTCCTAGGCACACTTTGAGGTATGTCTGCGAGAAAGTCAAGAATCCAGTTACAAAGTGGAGTGTTGATGCCTAGTTGGAGTAGCTTCATTACCAGATGAATAGGGATGACCATGTTAAGAGCAGAGCTGAAGTCAATGAATAGTACCCTCGTGTAGGTGTTTTTATTCTCAAGGTGCTCCAGCAATAGATGGAGTACTAGAATGATGGCATCTGCCATAGAGCGGTTTGCTCAGTAAGCAAACTGCAGAAGGTCAAGATTAGCAGGCAGCCCAGAATGTTAAGGTGTCCTTGACGAGTCTTTCAAAACACTTCATCTCTGTGGAGGTGAGGGCTAAATGAAATGCAGCTTTGGATAAATGAGCTTTGTTTACTGTTTAGCAGAAGTGCTCCCACCACACCAATCTAGCCTTGATGACTACATTAAATAACAGGGACAGTGATATATAGCTTTAAGGAACTAACAATAATCCTTTCAGTAAGCAGAACAGTACAATACAATTCTAACTAGGCCACTAATCATGAAAGTAGTTTCCATCTCACTGAAACTATTCCTGGCCCAGAGACCTGTTAGGTACATTTAACAAGGCTGATTAATCTAAGGAAACAAAATATTTACTTACAAAAAGTCAAAGAATTTATTTACAACAAGCCAGAGATTAAACAAATGCAAAACTGTTCTTAATTTTCTGTTCTGGAGATAATCAGAAGCTAGATTTCTTTGTTAAGTGTTTAACAGAAGTGCTCCCACCACACCAATCAAGCCATAATGATCCTTCATGCTCCCCTAGTGAAGGGTAATAATTCATAAGTTTGCCCTGTCAGGGAAGGGACATGACCTATAGAATTAAGATGTATGTGAAGTTAAATGGTACACATTTACATAGTATAATATTTTCCACAACTTATATAGTGGTCATTATTTCATTCACTACATTAATTTGCTATTGCATGGGGATCAGCTCTGGTTCCTCATTTCCTGATGTATTATTATTACCACTAGGTGCTTATTTTATATAATTTGTCTTGGTCTAACACAGTTACTGGCTTTCAAAATGCCTTATAGAACCTTGAAGTCTATTTGTTAGCTATTTCATTTATACTCAATTATACTACTGTTCTACTGTTTCATAACAATTCCCATATAGCCTATTACCTATTTATTACCATAGATATACTTGATTTATCAATATTATTCATTTTAATATCATAGTAGTTAGCAGTCTATTAACTTTTTCTGTGACCTTATCATACTTACATCACAGTACATCATTAGCAGTCAGGAACTCAGACATCTAGACTGACTCTGACTATAAAGTTTGTAAGAGAAATAAATAAATAATAGAAATGTCAGAACCATAACTAGGGTTTTCTGGTGTATGTGCCATTCCCTATATGGTGTCTCCCTCAACTTTTTAGGTTGAGGACAAAAAAGTTCTTAAAGGTCTTTATTTCTTTTTAAGCTGCAGCAAACAATTTGCTACATTTGTAGCAAGTAGTTACTCATTTGTAACAAGTAGTTACTATTCTACAATTTATGCCACACATGGAGTGCAAAGGCATTTCAGACCTGAATGCAAATGCAATACTGTCATTTACTTCTTTGTGTCAGTAACGCACTAAAGGCAGATCCTTATCTGCTGATTGACATCTCCAACAGCTTACACTTGGGGAGGCTATCCTCACTGATCCATCCTAACTACACCTTTGAGAGATGGTGAGACAGGAGAGGAAGAGTGTGCATGTGAAAGAAGGGGGAAACACACCATGTACTTTAATGGTACATACTAAGATCCTTAAAAGTAATGCTTGCTCAGAAAGATCACATAGATCATATGCTTTTATAAAATACAGCAAAAATGGCAAATACAAATTTTCATGTAAACTATACACAACAATCTAATAAAAACAGAACCAAGAGTCTGCAAACCACCGAAAGTTGTTAAGAACAAAAACAAAGTTTTTTTCAGCAGGATAGCTGATTACATATGGGGATGAAGAATAAACACAAGATATGCATGTGTCCATTTGGGAAGAAAAGTAACTACAGAAACAAATGGTACTATTAAATGAATCTGCCTTATTCAGATTTACAAAACAAAATGAAGGCTGCACTACTGCTCCTGTAACATGTAGAACTTGCATCAGACTCTTACCTATGGATAAAAGCAGATGAGTACGGAGTTGGTAAATTGCAGCGAAACAGGTCTTCCTTATCTCAGTGTAATGCAAACACTAGTTTATTAAACTTAAAGATACTTCCAGTGAATAAACTATCTTCAAATCTATATATTTTAGAATCAGAAAGCCAACTTTACATAATGATAACATAACTGCTGCAAAAAAGAAACCATAAGAAAAATGAATTGCATTTGATCTTTAAAGTAAACCAGGAACTACTCAATGAGATTCTAAGAACAGTTTATTGAGGGCTTTCATCTTTGCAAAGTTAGGAGACTGCTTCAAAATGAATGCTAAGTAAAACACATCACTCAAGATACACATGACCATACAACATGTGGAACTGTATAAGGTGGAGAAAAATACATTGTCATTGAGAAAATGTAATAAATGCATAGCAACTATATAAGAGACTTGAATTAGTATAGAAATGACAAAGTGGATTCAATCAGAGAGAAAGGTATCGCCACCAGAATTGTGTTGAATTTACAGTGAGTGATGAAGCTACAAAAATAATTGAGTGAAATCTCTCTCTCTCTCTCTCTTTTTCATGTCTACACTGTGCCTTTCAGCATATCATGCAATGAGTGCTCTCCAACATTCATTTCTGTAGTAGTTATGGATTTTAATGGGTCAGGTTGCTAGCACCAAGCCCAACCCTCCTCGGAGGGAGTACCACACACTTGGACACACACTTACACCTAGGGCCAATTTAGGGTGCCCAAACCACCTACTGCATGTCTTTGGAATGTGGGAAATCTACTTTCAGTAAACCAAAAAAATATTTTTTGAAGGAAGCAAGCATCTCTAAAATCTCACTAGGTGGGGGGATACCTGATATATCTTACAATTCTATATCTACCAACTCCAAGTTACACAACAGTGGGACAAAGGAAACTCCAGTAGTACAGGAAGTGGCTTTCAGTGAATTAATTTTGCAGTGCTGGTACTCACTGAATGAGTATTCAAACAACTAACAGGCTCCTCTTCTACTAGTCAATTGACATACAGCAATCGTATCCTGCAGGCCATGAAGACCTTCAGCTGTGAAGATCTGAAACAGTGGCAAAGAAAACCAAAACGGTAGTGATGGTAGTTGCAACCAATTAACTAATTTCATTGAATTTGTTTATTTCATGCCATCAAAACATGATTTCATGCATGATGAACTTAGGAACATAAGAATGCCACTAGGCAACCTTAGGATGCCTATCCATATGCACTTTTAAGCAGATACACATTAAGGTTTTTGCCACCTTTTATAAGCAGTTAATATTGTTCTCCTACCAAATCATATTACTTACAGTGTTAACAGTAGTAGTATTAAAAGTACTGTTGCACCAACTGTGAAGAACTACCTTGGCATAACAGAATCTACAAAATAGTAAGGCAAATTCCCACATATTCCTGTAAAAAAGGAAAGAATCTGGCACCTTTGCTACAAAAAAATGATAATATAATTCAGCAAATGACACAAAACAATGGGTGCATAATAATGTACCATGCGTTACAAATGCTGATTTTTATACCCATGTATTTCCTTTGGATATTTAAATGCCACATATTACACAAGGACACAGAATGTAGTTTACATAACTTTTTGTGACAGCTGCCGCATACTCTACATTGGTAAAACCTCTTGCAGTCTGTTATGTTTGTCTTTTCAGCTTTTCCCGGTTAGAGGTCGCCACAGCGGAACTGCAGTCCGGTAATGATTGGCAGTAGATTTTTTTATGGTGCCGAGTTGCCAGCCCGACGCCCAACCTTCAACAAAGGCACGCCCATTCACGCATGTCTTTCGGAGGCCACTCGACCGTGGGGAGGACATGCAGACTCCACACAGAAGACACTCCAGCCATGAATCGAACAGGAGTGAATCTAAAAGCATATCAACACTTGTATGCTATCGGACAAGATGACTAAGCAAACGTTTTGCAGACACACTTTGGAATGTGAAAACTACAGAAAGTTTAAGCTCTTTAGAGGAGATATCATGCAGATTAGCACAAAGAGAGGACATTAGGATGCTGATTTAGAAATAAAAGAGTTGGAATGTTAACTACATCTCCAAGCCACTGCTCTTCTAATTTGTAAATGATTCCATTCAATATAAAATTTGTGCTGAAGTTAAGACGTTTGCTGTGAATATACTTACATTTTTACGATTAAAAGTTTTTACTGATAGCTTGAGTCACATAATGTATGGTCACAGAATGTACATAGTGTGGCATTTATTTTTTTACATAGTATTCATTATGAAGGAGTTTCCTGGCTTCAAAGAGAAAAACAGTGCTCATTAAAATGTTTTCTTTAAACACATTTGTTTTTAACTAGGATTTTTTGAATTCATGCTTGAAGATTCCATGAAGTAGTGTTCATATCAACTATGTGCCAAGTTATGCTTTGTTTTTTTTTCCTGCCATCTGGAGAAGACAATGCCACAACATTGTAAATTAACTTATCATCTGTTCATTGTGGCTGCCATGATTTCCACATGTTTACAGAATGCCAATAGCCAACTGACACACAGCTGTGTCTGTAACATATTGACATATCGTTTTGGATTATATAAACTCTCTTCGACTGATTGATGGTTTCATATTCAAATATAACAATATATCTTCATTGAATAATTAAACTTGTATCTTTACTCTGAATATATTGGATTAACAGTCATTACATGCAAAATACAAATGACAAAGCATTCAAATATTAAAAAGTATGTGCCACTTTCCATAGCTTTTAAAGCACATATCCAAGAAATGCAAGGACTAACATTCCGGTAGCTTTAACCCATGACACCACTCGTGAAGTTATGTGACTATTCAGAGAAATTCTGAATAGTAGCATACAGACTACCAACAATGCGGTTTAACTAGTAGCCATTAGCCCAACCTCAAGACATAGATATTTATTATGGCTGCGTATGTGTTAAGATCTATGTTGTTATCTTTAAAGAATGTTCATTTCAGATAGTCTGTAATTGAAATCTTTAAACAGAACCATTTGTCCAACATATGTAATGTCAATGTTCGGAATATTGATGTCACAATGTCGAAACATGGAATGTCGACACAGACTGATAATGCTCCATGGTTTACCCTGTTGCAGGCTAAACAGCAAGAAGTGTTTTTGTAGGTGGACAATTCCCAATGCACCAGTCATTTAGGGTGCTGTGCCTCCACACCCCTTTGCTAATTATATTTACTAACGCGTAGATCACACAGTCCTCATGGAAAGGGAATATTTCCCTACCTAGGGATTGTTGATCTTATGCACATGTTGACCATCTGTTCCTTTTGAACAAATTTGTCAACTAAACAGGTTGTGTATGATTGATGTGTTGTGAGGGGCCCAGATATATGAACCAAAACACTGTGGCCAAGCAGTTCTGGTTTTGGAGACAAGTCACTTTTGTTGGGAGTGCCTTTCAATAATGAGATAAGAAAATACTGTGCATTGAAGGTTTTAAGAGCCTATGGAACTTAGTCTTCCAAGAGGACATAAAAGAAAAAAATGGTGGGTAATCGGTAGTTGTTTTCAGCAAAGGTAATTCTATAAAGAGTTTGTTTGAAGGGCATTTTAGGGAATTAAAGTTTGCTGGACTCCCCAACCAGATGAATATGTGTGGTAGGTGTAAATATTGTAGAGTCATACATGAAGGACCCTGTTTACTGATGGATGGCTTTAAAAGAAGCCTGTCATGTCCAGGCAGACGTAATTGTGATAGTACCCACATAGTTTATATTGCCACCTGTACGTCCTGCCCAGCATTTTATGTAGAAAAAAACAACCAAAGACTTAAGGACCAGATGAGGGAATGCTACAATGATATTTGAAAGCACACTTTTATGAACGCCTTTTATAGGTATATACCTTATTGAATTAATTTCAAAAAATTTACATTTTTTTGTGCTGGACAGGGTAGACATTTCTTCAAAGGGAGGTGACTTTGATGTGTTATTAGAATTCAAGGAATTGTTATGACAGTTAAGACTCGATGGTTATAAATTTCCAGGTCTTAGTGATTCACTGTTCATAGGTAGTTTTTTTTTTAAATTAAGAATAACATGTTGTGATAAGTGAATGCGTGGCATTTTTAGTTATATACATGCATTCTTTGTGCATTTTACATGAATTTACATTGGACATTTTAACATCAAATTTGATTCTCTTGAATATGTGACACTTTATTACTTTATTATATTTTATTCTTAGAGTTTATAGATTGATTATGATTGGTATTATTTAATTATTTTAGCATTTTTGTTTACAATTATTGAGTAGCTCTTCAATTTTATTTTTGCATCACTTCACATTCCTATTTTGTATTAATTATTTATTAGATGGCTGCTGATTGGTGGATGTACATATAAATAGCAGCATTCAAGTGATGGTTTTTACTCTGATGTAGACCCTCCCCCAGATTTACGAAGCCCTTTAGAGTGTGTGGGGTTAGTCTAAGAGCTATTTTCAGCAATATGGCCGACGTGCGATCCAGGAACGAGTTCCCGGGACGTGCACGTGAACTCTTAGACTAATCCTGCACAGACCGAGCTCCTGTATGCTTCTGTATGCAAATTACCCTCATTTGCAGGTGAAAACTATGCAAATGAGGGTAATTTGCAATCCAGGAAGCCGGCAGCTGTCAGTGTAGGATGAGTGCAGTCTGCAGAAATGTACTCGGTTAGTAACCGAGTACATTTCTGCAAACTACAAAACGGAGCTATGACAGCTCCAAATAAAGGCTACATATTATTAAGGAAGCATGCCAATGGCCAAGTAGAAGGTCATTGGTATTGCAAAATGTTTAAAAAATAAAAAAAACAACTTTTATTTTTTTTTTGCTGATCTTGCCTGTTTAAGCATAGGGCAGCAGCGTGCAAACAGGATCGGGGGTAAATAATAAAATAAACCTAAAATAAGCATTCTAACTAAAAGCAGTATTCTGCCATGCAAGTCAATGGTAGGCAGAAGACAACCTGGCCAGTGAGAAATGGTTGCTAAGGGGGGAGGCTCAGTGTGGGACATGCCACTATGCATTAGCAGGCAATCCTATGCAAATGAGAGGAAGGATAGAGAATCTCAGATTCCCTGTCAGTGCAAGCCTGCACCCAATAGTGTAGGACTAGGAAAACAATGAGTGTAAGCCCTAGACATAGCTGACATCAGAAAGGGGTGTGTCAGGCATGCTTTAAGCTAATTGGAGCACTGTGGCTTGTGTTTGTCCTTAGCTAAGCTAAGCTAAGGCAGGGGGTGTGTCTAGGGCTGTCCTATCTTACACCAAGAAAATCATGGTGTACACAGGTAGAACAAGCCAAAATCCTGTAAAATGTGCTTACAGCGCATACGCGTGTTTGAGCAGCGTGCACCAGGTGTAAAAAAAAAAAAACAGGAAATAGTAGCTCCGTTCACATCTGAAGGGAAACCAGTAGGAAGGTAATCAAGGAGAACTAGTTTAGCTGGCAGGTGAAATGTATCAGAATCAGCCAATTACACAGATAGCAGACCAGACAGCTCAGAACACTACTATAAACTAAGCAAACACCTCCCCCTCTGTTTTTTCCACACTCTACACCACCAGTATATACAACAGAGAAATTTTAACAAACAAACCTTCAAAATGAGAAGGGCTGCAGCAGGCGACATAGAACAACATGTGCAAGAGGCTGAGGGTGGTGAGGATGTGAATGCTGCCAAACAACCCACAGTGAGGTGATGGAGAAGAGTGTACAGACCCAGGATAACCTACCAGGGGTTACATGAGCTGGAGATAGTGGAGCGCTATAGGGTGGACAGAGACCTCCTACAGCAAATTGGTGAGCTGTGCCGACCACACCTGACACACCAAACTGGCTGAGGGGAACCCATCCCAGTGGATACCAAGGTGTGTGTAAGCCTAGGTATACTAACCACAGGTACCTCCCAAAGCACAACTGGGGATATCATGGGGATCTCATAGGCATCAGTATCCAGAGTATTCCACCAGTTCCTGGATGCCATGTCAGCACATGGCAGTGAGCATGTATATATTTCCTCAACACACATGAGGTATTGACCAGAAATTTGCACGTCTTCCACCAAATAGCAGAATACCCTGGGGTAGTGGGTGCTATAGACTGCACGTACATATGCATCAAAGCACCAACCTGTGAGCAGGGTAGGATCTACATCAACCGCAGGGGCATCCCCTCCATCAACTGCCAGGTCATATGTGATGCCCAGGGCATTATAATGAATGTGTGTGCTGGCTGCCCTGGAAGCTATGACAATTCACACATATGGCATCTGACACAGCTGTACCACAGATTTGCCAATGTGGACATCCCCTACGGTCACCTGGCGGGGGATGCTGTGTACCCACTGGAGCCGTGGCTGATGACACCCATCAGAAATGCACACACACCTGAACACACACACCTGAACAATGCCATAATGAGGCACACGCACAGGCCAGACATATAATAGAGCATGTGTTTGGGATGCTCAGGTCATGGTTCTGATGTCTGGACACATCCAGTGGAGCCTTGCAGTATTCACCAGCTACATGTACCCAAATTGTTATGGTATGTGCTATTCTACACAATATGATCCTGCGGAAACAGCTGCAGCAGGAACAGCATGGGGCAGGGCCACATAGCCCTCCACCAATGCCAATGCCTGTACAGGCACAGAGTGACTCAGAGGAGGAACAACCTGATCCTGCCCCAGTAGGCAGAAGGAGGCATGCCCAGTATGCCCTAGCCTTGGCAAAGAGGCAACGCATAGCATATGCACTGACACAGTAGGGACCCAGGGAATGACACCTCTCTCTGACTCGCACAGAGAGTAAAAGGGATGCCAAACAAGACACTACCTGTGCTCAACCATGTATAGGGACTGTACTAAGTGCATCTGACATAGGCAGCCTTCCAGCACCATCCTCAAGTCTGGCACACCCTCAAGGTAAGTCAATCAACCTACCAATTGCCAAGTGGAGTAGAATGTGTTGTTATCTGTAGCTATGGTATGGATGTGAGCATGCAAGGGAATTGGTTGGCCGAATGTTATGGCAGCAGAGAGTAGACACCCATAGTGGCACCATGACCTCTGTAACACATTCTGGAGTCACGATAGTAGCCAGTACTACACAGGGTGACAAAACCAACTGCAGGAAATGGGTTAAGTGACATGTGTGTCCATAAAGACCCACACATACCAGTCAGGAAGGTTCACATACCCAACAACAGTCTCAGCCAGCAGGACAGATGTAGACAAACACAAACAAATGCTGTACTATGGCCTCTGAATGAGCCCTGTGGGTAATCCCTCCCCCAGGCCTACACAGACAGACTACAGCAGGCCAGGCAGTTGGATGTAAGTTGTGAAGGCTAGGAAGTTAGAAACTAATATATAGGTAATTAAAGCTAAGATCTGTAGTACACTAGTATGCCTCTAGCCAGCACGATAGGTAAGACTACAGACTGAAATGGAGTACCTGACATACCAGTACAGTCCTAGCAAATGTGTACAAGTGTCAGGTTTGCCCCCCCCCCCATCCTGCATACACTTATAGTAACAGTCAGGTGTGCCCCCCCCACTCCTGTGTAGAAATGTAGAAACAGTCAGGTGCCCCCCCCTGCTATGCATAAATATAGCACCAGTCAATGCCAAATGACGGATGGATACCCTGCAGACACAGCATGCTACCTGTAGGTGTACAGCACAAAGGTCAGCACCGCAGTACAAACTACCTGGACTTGATCTGCACATGCAATACAGATGACTATAGTGGGCATGCTCACACACTTAAACACATGAAGGCCATGTCTGCAAACACCAGTGGACCAGCCACGTCTGCAAACACCAGTGGACCAGACATATCTGGCAGTCGCAGTTCTTAGTGCAGACACATGTCAGCATGCACCACTCCTGCCTTGCACACACAGCGGATAGGAATACAGACATATATGTAAAGACATCACACTATAATAAGCCAAAGGTAGACGGACATAGATGTGTGGAAGAGGGTGACTGTGACAAGAAGCCATCTGGGCCTGTCCCACCCAGCACACAGCCAAAGGGCCCCAAACACATGAGGTGCAGATGTCACTCACTGCAGATACTAGCTACCTGTATCTGTCAGCATGACAGACTATGTGGTACACGTGCCAGCTGTGCAATATGACTGTACAAGGAAGTAGTCATCTAGTAGCTGTATACACGTACCTGTGACATATGACTCCGTGTGTGCCGACATGTGGCATGTCAACCCCTACATGAATGGGTTATGGCCAATGTACACACCGCCCTCCTCCTAGCAGTATTATGACAAGCCTGCTGAGGTCATCCAATGTGAAATACACCTTTGGGAGAGCTGTAGCTCAATAATCTCCATGGTGCATCCCATAACAGTGTACTGCTGTAGTGATAAACTAATTAGGTAGTAGTTCTAGCCCCAGACTTGGCAATTGTGTGAGTTTGTGTTTGTGTGTGTGTTTGTCTGTCTCAGTAATCTCTGAAGTGCATCCTGTAACTGCGTACTGCTATAGTGTGATAGAGTAATTAGGTAGGTGTTCTAACCCCTGACCTGGCAACTGTGTTTGTGTGTGTCTGACTGAGTAGTATCCGTGTGTCTCTGTCTTTGACTGAGTAGAGAACAATGCTTTTTAGGGTACTCACACTCCTTAGAATTCATATACTCAACTTTGGCAAGGCTGCTGATGTCACCCACCTAGAAATACACCTCTGGGAAGGTTGTAGCTCAGTAATCTCTGTAACGTGTCCTGTAACTGCGTACTGCTGTAGTGTGATTTAGAACTGTGGTAGGGTTCCATCTCCACCCACGGCAGTTCTGGATGTTTTGTGTGTGTTTCAATGTCTGTGTATGGAGCAATAGGCTACTCACTCACAGTACATTTCAAATGCCCTACTTTGGCAATCCTGCTGATGTCATTCATTGTGAAATACAACTTTGTGGAAGAAGTTCTTTAGTAATCCCTGTGGTGTGACCTATAATTGCTCTATGATGTAGTGTGATATCAGATCTTGGTCAGTGGTTCTATACCCACACATGTTGGTTGTGGATGTTCTGTGTGTGTCTCACTGTCTGTGTAGGGAGCAATGCATTTTAGGCTAGTCATTCACAGTACAGTTGAAATGCCCTAGTTTGGTAATCCTGCTGATGTCATTCATTGTGAAATACACCTTTGGGGAAAGGCTTCTCTAATAATCCCTGTGATGCGTCCTATAACAGCTCCATGCTGTAGTGTGATAGAGACCTCAGTCAAGGGTTCTGTACCCACACATGTCAGTTGTGGATGTTTTATGTGTGTCTCACTGTCTGTGTAGAGAGCAATGCATTTTAGGCTAGTCACTCACAGTACAGTTGAAATGCCCTAGTTTGGTAATCCTGCTGATGTCATTCATTGTGAAATACACCTTTGGGGAAGGATTTCTTGAGTAATCCCTGTGGTGCATCCTACAACAGCTCCATGCTGTAGTGTGATATAGACCTCAGTCAGGGATTCTATACCCACACATGTCAGTTGTGGATGTTTTGTGTGTGTCTCACTGGCTGTGTAGGGAGCAATGCATTTAGGCTAGTCACTTTCATTGCAGTTGAAATGCCCTAGTTTGGTAATCCTGCTGATGTCATTCATTGTGAAATATACCTTTGAGGAAGAACTTTGCTAGTAGTCCCTGTGGTGTGTCCTATACCAACTCCCTGCTGTAGTGTGATATAGACCTAGGTTAGGGGTTCTATACCCATACATGTCAGTCGTGGATGTTTTGTGTGTGTCTCACTGTCTGTGTAGGGAGCAATGCATTTTAGGCTAGTCACTCCACAGTACAGTTGAAATGCTGTAGTTTGGTAATCCTGCTGATGTCATTCATTGTGAAATACACCTTTGGGGAAGGGCTTCTCTTGTAATCCCTGTGGTACATCCTATAACAGTTCCACGCTGTATTGCAAAATAGACTTTGGTCAGGGGTTCTATAACCACAGATGTCAGTTGTGGATGTTTTGTGTGTGTCTCACTGTCTGTGTAGGGAGCAATGCATTTTAGGCTAGTCACTCGCGGTACAGTTGAAATGCCCTTCTTTGGAAATCCTGCTGATGTCATTCATTGTGAAATACACCTTTGAGGACAAAGTGCTACAGTAATGTCCATGGCCTGTACTATAACTGTGTAGTGCTAATGTGTAATAAACTAGTTAGGTAGGGGTTCTACTTCCAGATGTGACAGGTGTGTGTGTGAGGTTCTACTCCCAGACCTGACAGGTATGTGTGTGTAACTCATATCCCGTGTAGACGTGGTTGTGAGTGTGGGCAATGTGGAGGAGGTTTTGCTTATTTCCTTCATGGTGGCCCTACTATATATCACAATGTCAACCATACATGGATAACAGATGCAAATTAGCTGAGAGGCTGGGGTGCAAAGCCATACCCATACATGTGACATCAAGGCCAGCCAATCACAGTTAGCAACCCCACTATTACCCAGAACACACACTCAACCCATGTGTCATATGCACACACATGCCTAGGCAACAGCCAATATGTGGGTAGTACACTGCATATTGGCCACTGATAGTAACTATACAGTGATAGCAGTGGGCTGCAGAGGGCATGTCACCCTGCCCATCTGTCCAATATGCACGTACATGCAGACAGTGCACCTCCACCATGTTCCCCAATGGGCACCTGCACCACTTATGGTGCCTTCACATATGATTCACAGCAGACATACCATGCCTGAAAACATGCCCTGTATGGACAGATGACACTGACATCAGGGAATGTTGTTAGCATGCTATCAATGTAGGTGCAGGGCAAACCTGCTGCCCATTAGCAGTTCCTGCCATAGGTGGGCAAGACTGGCACATCTGATGGTAATCTGTGTTCACAACATGGGCCAGACACCCCAGGAACAGTAGCACATGTCACTGTACATGCATGTGGGAGGTGTGCACATCCCAGACACCATCCATGTCATGTACTAAGGAACACATACATGGCCAGTGATGCACAGCATTGGTCACACACAATAGTTACCCAGGTGACTAGATGGGGGATCCAGGCCTGAGTCACAATGCAGACCATTGTCATGTGACCTGATGCCAAGGTATACCAATCGCCTACCCTTGTACAGCCTGCTGGCACAGTTGACCACCACACACCCGTGCAGACATGCACCCATGAATATCAGAACTGGCACCCTGTGTGTTTGTGTGTATGTTGTATGGTGGGTATGTCCACATCCACACTCACTACAACCCCCCAGGGCATACTGAAGCATGCTGTCTGATGTCTGACATCTCCTCATACTCTTTGCCCATACGACCTCCATATGAGCCATGTGGTGCATGTGATACCTGCACATTGATGTGTTGTGGCAATCCCACTAGTGATGAGTTGCACTCCTGGCCCTGCCAAGTGTGTCAATGTGTGTGCTTCCCTGTGTGAGTGTGCCTGTGTTGACGCTGGCACCTGTTCATGCAGACAGGCACGTGTATGTCACCTACCGTATATCTACCGTATCCCTGTTGCAGATGTCACTCACCATCACATATATGTTCTGAGTGCTCTACAGCAGTTAACCCATGTGGCGCATCCAATAACTGCATCGAACTGTGATAGCACTACATAGTTGTTGGGGGTTTGACACCCTGTGCTGGTAGGTGTGTGACACAAGCATGCTTCAGTTTTACTCTCCCACCCCTCCCTGACATGTATTTGCCTCTGTCGGCCTCCCCCACTCCCTCTCTGGTGGATATGGAGACCCACACCTCCTTTGCTTAGGCAGCAGGATGTGTATATTAAGTGATGCTCATGATCAGCTGATGGCCTCTGCATGAATTACAGCCCTCCCCTAGCTGATTAAATGTGGAATAGCTGTGGTACCATTCCCATAGCCAATTGCATGGAAACACACTCCAATACCTAGGAATATCATGGTGGTGTTGGCCCTTTTCAGTCACTGTGAGCAGGAACTAGATCTGTTGTTTGGCAAACAGCATCTCAGATAGATTGGGGATTTACCTCTAACAACATACACTGTGGAAAGATGGCAGCAAACAGGAGGGGGATGTGCCTGGCCTGACTATAGACTATAAGTGCTGCTATTCTGCATTTGGAGTAATGTTGGTTTAACAGTGTTTGTCTGGATATGCCTGTAGTACATGTCGCAATACCTGCCATGTCAGTTCCATGTATATGAGGAATTCTCATCTGCAGGGTCATCTGCAGACTGGACAATGTTGTGCCTTTGGTTTCATGTGTTAGCCATGGTGCATCTATCTGTGGAATGCAGAAGGTACTGTGAGGATTGCAGTCTGTAGATGGTGAAGGCCATGACATCATAGGAGATATGTTGCAACAAACCCAGTTACAATGGTAAATATATGAGATTATCACAGCAAGATGTCTATACTGGTCCTGTGTATGTGCTGTCAGCCACACCTCTGTCAACCTTTGTACATATGTCATGCATGAAGTGGTACATATTTGCTGTATACTATAAATAGTGTCATCATATCTGATAACAAGCCAGTGATATATCAGATTGCTACACATGTCATGTACAGTAGGGGTTATATTTCATGACATAACCTGGACATTCTGTGGATGTTTGTACAGTACTGAGGTCTGTGTAGTGATGGTGAATGTCGGCAGTGTGTGTATTGTTAATATGTACATTAGCCTGTGTACAAACTGTGGTAGATGTCATTGTTCTAGCTCCCCTTCTATCTGATGTTACATGCTGCTCCACTGTATGGTACAGTTTTGACGTACATGTTTGTACAGCCATACACACACATGTTCCATACCACAGACAACCATCAGACCAAACTGTGTAGCAGCCCAGTATATGTAGGGTCATTCTGTGAGTGGCACATATGAGGATGGTGTAGAACAGATAGTCCATATACTGTAATATTATGGTAGCTTACCATATATGGCTGTATTCACATTGGTTGTGGTTATGCACTTTCACACAGGTGTATCTTACCCTGTGCTGTGACATGGCTGTTGAGCCTGCTATATATGCAGGTACATGTGCATTCCCCTATATGACATGTAGACCAGTGCTGAGCCAGTCCGCCTGTAGCCTGAACAGTGCATTGTTTCATGCCTAGCAGCTTATTGTACTTACCCAGTGAGATGTCATGTGCAGATACTTGCCAGATGTACTGCTACCGAGCCTCTCTTAAAAGTCATGTATGTCAGACAGAGCAGTGGGATGCTGTACAGATGTATGTCAATATCTACTGGGTAGTGTGTGTCCATGGCACCCCTGTACCAGCAGTCATTATGTGTCAGGCCAGAAAGGAGTGTGTGAATCCAAAACCTATGGTGACAAATGTATACCAGTCGTTATGTGTTATACCCATCTACATGGCTGTCTATATCCATATTGTCAGGCCTGGTACACATGTTGTGCACTAAGGGATTATGTGTATACCTATGGACTGTACAGGATGTGTCCGAAGTTCCACATATATTAGCCAATATCTCTGCTGCACTCCACAGAGGCATTACATGCTAGCAGCAGTACTTTACAATGATTTCCATAGGATGTCTGTCAGTAGCCAATCACACATGTTATAAGCAGATGTCACCTTCCACACACACCATGTCTGTAAAGACAATCCCAATGACAGTAGCAATAGTCTAATAATATACCTGCTGTACATACCTGACATCCCCTTGCAGTATGACTTTGGGACTATAGGGGCTGGGGTAGGGCTACACTCCATGCCCAGGACATATGGTTGAAATATATGTACATATACCTATCCAGATAGCCATATATATATATATATATATATATATATATATATATATATATGTAATTACACATGTACTACTTCCAATTACCACTGTCATGGCAACCACCTACTATAAATCTCTACAGAATGTGGGCGTGGTCCCTGTACATTTCCTGTGTAATGGACATCCTTCCTGTATGTGGGCTTCAGTTTTACAGACCAGACAACATGTAGCAATACCTCTTGCAGGAGTACCTGCACACTCAGAACAGCCACATATTTGTAGGATCAGAAACTACAGACAGACTGTGAGTAGAGATGTGTTATACTTTGTATAGTACTGGTGTTACAGGGCATGTGTGTGTACATACTAGTCTACCTTGGAATGCAGTCTGTCTGCATAGCTCACTACTGTGCGCCTATCCTCTTGCTCGACAGAGGTATACCTATCATGTGATATCCGTCTACCACACAGGTCCTATGTCAGATATTACACTGGCAGTGTGTGTGTTACATGCTGTCAGTACATGGCTACATCCACTTCTGTTTCTAACCTCAATTCCCTGACTAAGGGTATGTTGCAGACTATCCTGTAACATCAGCACCTTGCTTAGTGTATGGCAACAATGTTCCACATATGTGCCTGGGTACTGCAAGCCTACAGCCTCCTGCCATACAGACTGTTCTGTTTGTTGGTGTGCTCGTGATGGTGTCAGTTATGCCTTGTTATGTACCAGTTGCAACCCATTTGATCACAAAACGTCTTTACCTCCTACTGAGTTTGTACAGAGTGTAGATAGAGGCTGCTGAACTACACACCTGCAGTACATACTGTTGATTGTTTGGTATCCTGTGGCCCAGTCTGTCTTCATTATTGTACAATTTGAAGGGCTTGGCCTGGACAGCAACAGTTGTGAACCTTTCCAGACTACTGTATTAGTGTAACTGTTTCACAGTTGCAGTGCTCTGTTTATATGGTTGTCAGAATCTGAACAGCTATACGACATGGCATATAGAACTGTTATAGTAAACAATTAAAGGATTCCCATTTCTGCAAACCTGTGTGTGGTGTCTTTCCTATGACCTTTCTAGGGGTATATGTTGCAGGCAACAATTGACATTTGTATGGGTGGTTCATACAGTGTCCAGTTGTTCAGGTGTTAACTGTAGGCATAGTGGCTGTTCCATATTGTGTGCACCATCTACATATGTATCTTAGTGTACATATATCTGCATGTGTATGTGTAGTCACATGTATATATATGTATATATATATATATATATATATATATATATATATATATATATAGATGTATAAATACGTATATCTGTGTCTGTGTATCTGTATCCTGGTGATATTGATGGCTTCCACATATTACATGTCCTATGGGAGGCAGACTGTACTTGGTAGTGTATTGCAGGGCGCACGTATTTGGCTTAGGAGGGTGCCTATTCATACAAGACGTATAGTGCGTGGGGCCTCTCAACCCCATTAACGGTGCATGTGGACATATGTGTATTTGTTAATCTGCCATTGCTATCTACAGATGTAGGGCCAGATATATATATATATATATATATATATATATATATATATATATATATATATATATATATATATCTGCTAACATATATATAACTATGTCTGTATATACCTACATGGATATATATCTGAGTACATATATGTGACATGCTGTGTATATGTAGACATATAGGTGTAGACACATATATGCGTTGATTTAGGCATCTACATGTATATATGTGCATATATAGTGATATATGTGTATACACATTTAGCAAAACAAAATGTATATATATATATATATATATATATATATATATATATATATATATATATATATATATATATATATATACATATATAGATATGTTGTATCTGTTTAGATTTTAATATAGTTACACATGCAGACATCTAGGTGTTGGTATACATTATCTGTACTGTTGCATGACAGGACTGGATGATATGTTTCTGTAAACATTTAATTTCTGTGTATCTGTCATGGCTTAGTGGTACATCACTTTGTCTAGGATGTGCAGGGTCCTTGTTTTTAGCCTTGCAAGAGCTGTTTATTTTGTTGCTGGACAGAACATTGCCCATTGGATACAGAGTGATTAAGGCACTTTAAAGCAGTTGTAAGCAGGTTTGTGTGGGTTTGCGCAGAGCTAAGCAAGCCTACACACGTTAAGCAATTTAGAAGCTGAGTGTATGAAAATGTAAGCAGAGGTTAGGAGTGCTTACCGTCACACAAACCCACGCAAACCTGATTACAACTGCTTTAAAGTGCCTTAATCACGCTGTATCCAAAGGGCCATGTACTGCCCAGCAACAAAATAAACAGGCTCGAAACCTGGACCCTGCACACCATACACAAAGTGAGTTACCACTAAGCCAGGGCCAATATGCATAATCATGATGTTTTCACATACATATCATCCAGCCCAGGTATTCAACACTACAGGGAATGTATTCCACCATGTAGATTTATTTGTGTGTGTATATATATATTCATATTTAAATGGATATAACATATGTACATATGTAGTTATAGCTATAGAAATATATACACACACACATATATATATATATATATATATATATATATATGCCAATATATACATATATACATAGATATGCATACATCTATATATATATATGTATACATCCATATCTCCACATATATACAGCACTAAAAATACATATATGTAAGCATACATATGGTTCACTTTTCAAAGGGAGAAAATCATGTCTCCGAAAGCTGGAGGGCCGAAAGTATGTATTCAACATTGCATAATCTTGCAAGAAATGCATCGAATGTGCAATGAGCGAATGTCACTATGCATTCACTCATTGCAGATTTGGCAATTTGGGTGCGGATGGCATTATAGTGGGGATGGGGAAAATTTGCCTTTCCCCACTATAGTGTGAAGTCAGAGTTAGTATATCACAGTAGGGAGGTTGTGGGGGACCCAGCCCCCCAGTTGGGGGGTGCAGGGGGCTTGCCCCCCTGCATAACGATATGCATTCCAACTTGTAGTTCAAAAATCAATGAAGCTGCTTTTAGACTTGTCGAGTTGTGAACTGTGGTGCAATTAGGAATGACGGATTGGTCATTTCAGTTCGCAGAAAGGGCCATTCGAAGAAATGATTGTCTCCCTTTCAAAGGTAAACACATATATATCTGTATAGGTATATATGGGCATACATCTATAGATGAAATTGGGAACATAACCACAACATATATGTCCACATGCACCATTAATGGGTTTGAGAGACCCAAACAAGATACATCTGGCATGGACAGGTATTCCCCTCCCACAGCCAAACACATCTGGCCTGCAATACACTACCAACCTTAGCAAATCCCATAACCAGGTCCCTACATGACAAGGGCAGTACATGTTAACAGTACTCCATCCCACCTGTGGCATTACTAAGATATCATGCAGTACAGTCAAATGATGTGTCATGCTTGGGGGAACCCCCTGAGCAGATGCAGCAAGTAGCTGGGATCCCTCATATGATCCAATAGGCCTACACTTGACAATGGATTCACCAATGTTGTCAAGGATGACCACAAATCCACCATGTCAGCTGGGAACTACCACCTAGTAGCCTGAGGACCCTGGTCTGTGGAGACATGGAACATATCAACAATGAACCCATGGCCAATGTCACTGGTAATCTTAACACATGGGACCCCAGCAATGTTGGACTTGTCAAAGGCAGAGAACACAACCTGAACCTGGTATACCTCCTTGACGCAATCATGACAGGTGTAGATGAGGGTTAGGAGGTGCACAATGCCTATGTAGATCATAGCAGGCTTTTGTACAGCATTCCACATGTAGGAATGTGTGTAGATGTTAAGGGATCTACCTCCGTTCACAGACTATGTTTCCACCAGGACTGCTTGGCAAATGCCAACATTCCACAGGTGCCATCCCATGGACATACAGTCCTTCACAGGTCATAGATGTGTTAATGCCCTCCTCTACACTGTAGAGGTGTGCAGCACTACTGGGGTTGCTATAACTCACTGGGTGTGGCTGTTTTGGACACATCTGCCATCATTGCAGTTACTGTTGCATCTATTCCCCCACATAGCTGTCTGTAATACTGTACAGTGTATGTTATCAGGTTGTTAGTTGTTGTTCACACCATTCACAGTAGTTGAGTGCCTCACACCCTCCTAAGGATGGGGCTATGCTACCGGCATTGGCACACTCATGTTACTGAGGTAAGGATCGCAGTAGAGTGGGGAAGGGACATATGCCCTGCTGATAGCATGTTCACTGTCATCCACATTGCAGACTGCATATAGAGCAATATGTGGTCGTGCCTATCCTGTCTTGGTGGGATTACATGAGCAACAAATGTGTTAGCTGCACAGGGACATACCTCAGATGTGTTACCTGCACAGGGACATACCTCCATGTGTACAGTCTTGTATCTGTACTGCAGCCAAACCAAAAGCTCTGTGTACCACCCATTACACTTACTGGTGTCCACTGTAGAAGATCTGCTGACACCACTACACCCATCAGCCATGTGGCACATGGACAAATACAACACAATCAGAATAGATAATGGTGAAAACAATACAACATTGTTAATTACAGCTATAATGCATCATGGCTGCACAGCTACACCTTCCAGGATATTAGCATTTCACTTTACTGCTGACAACCTGCTACACAGCATTCCATTACTGCACTGTTATACAGTCACCCTGTGCATCAGCACCATGTTAGCCTGTCTCTGCATCGATGTTACAGATGACAGGATGTGGCACAGGTATCATCATATGCACAGGGTGTGTTGTTGGTTTGCCAGAGGCCTAGGCTGAGCCATACAATTGACAATGTGTTTGTGTGTGTGTGTGTGTGTGTGTGTGTGTGTGTGTGTGTGTGTGTGTGTGTGTGTGTGTGTGTGTGTGTGTGTGTGTGAGGGAGCTGAGTACTGTTATTGGTCAATGGTGATGTCATGTGTGCAGGTATGTGGTTGCCCTAGGTTTGTTGTTTATGTGTGTGTGTCTGCATGCACACAGTTCCACCATGTGAGTGCCCTATACAGGGATTTGTGAGACAGCTGCAGACTGTACCTGGCAGGGTTTGCAGCTCACCATCTCTAGCCATGGACATGGGACCTGTGCCTGGCAGTGGTGCTACAGGCAGTATCAGGTACAAATCCAGATTGGGTACTGTCCCCCGAGGTTGACAGACATCCACTGAGTCCAGGTCCCTCCTGGAACTGACCAGGGCCATGTGCATGTGGTCTGCTATGATGGTCTGTGGACAGCCCCCCCACGGTACTGGGGCTGGTACTGCCACTACGGGAGCTGCTGTGACTGGTGGGATGTCCACGGTGACCTCCAGCTGCTGGTGTTGCTGGCATACGTCCACGTGGCCATCGCAACTGTCCTGCCCTGTCCTGATGCATGGACATGATATTGTGGATGAGATCCAATGTCTCACCCCACCATCTATCTATGACCTCGGTGTAATTAGGAATGGCACCTGCTAGGTCACAGATGCTGTCAGTTACAGAGGTGTGATGAGCCCTCTGCACCCTTAGACATTGTCTGGTGTACAGTTCCATTCGTGCCTGTTCCTCCATGACAGTCTGGAACATGCTTGTGGTTGATATAGATGTGGCACGTCTGCCAGGGGCATGATGACCAGCAGTGCTCCAATGAGCACCCCTGAACATCTGCCTATGTGGTACCCTGCTGGACATCTGGCTATGGCTGCTGTGTCCTAACACACATGCCATAGATACCACACTTTCTTGGCCAATGCCAACCATAGAATGTCCCTCAGCTAAGGCCAACGGTGATGAGGTATGTAGAGGCAGTGTGACTGTGTATGTGGATGGGGTGGATACTTGTGGGATGTCAATTGGTGGCCCAGTGGCAGCCCCTGATGACCCTGCCTGTGCCTCAACACATCTATTCTCATGGTCACTGTCTGTATCAGTGACATCAGATTCCCTGTGAGAGGGACCCAGCCCCTCCATGCCACCTGTGAGGGGAAAACAGGGAACAGACTGTAAGACCTGTACATCACCACTAAACAGTACATACACACACACACACACACACACACACACACACACACACACACACACACACACACACACACACACACACACACACACACACACATGCAATCGACATACATGACAACCTATACACTCCACCAGACAGCACCTACAGACAGCTCCAGCACCTCCATAACACACACAATCACAGGTGATGGTGCAGTACAGTATCACACACAAACCTGTAATTACACACATGTCAGCATGCAGGACATGTGGTGCTCAACAGCATGCAGTGCAACTGTAGTTAATCCCCGTTACCAACATTACACATGGCTGTGATGCATGGCTTCTGTTAGTAGGTGATGGCCCTCCCCCTGGAACACACTGCACCCATGTCCACAGCACCCTGGCATGTACTGTGCACCATACCTCACAGGTGTACACACCGTTGCAGGATGTGTATCTGTGTGTCAGTTATGTTTCCTCTGCTGCACACAGCCTCTGTGTGTTTCTGGATTATATGTGGACACGTGTTTAGTGAATGCCTGATGTGTATTCACAGATGTCATCATCGGTGGTGCATGTATGAGTGAAAGAATACCATTAGACTGACCACAGACACAATGTACTGTACCTATGGTGAGTGTAGAGACCATTATTGACATGGAACTCTCTTCCATGACATGCCATGGTGCAACATTACTGCATATGTAAACACTACACATACCTGATATGTGACATATGACCTAGGCAGTTAATTGCATTACAGGCCATATGTGTCAGTTGTGCAGATGCTGGTTGAGATGCATACCATTTGTGGGTGCATATGTGTGCACACACATATCATGATGGTGTGTAGCAATAACTGCTATGTGTACTACTGCGGTCACTATACCTGGCAGGGGTATAGTAGCATGGGTCATCATCATGAGCCAGTAGTTAGTCATTCAGGCCTGCAAATCTTCCCCAAACCTGCACATTTGCGTGCTAAACACATGCACAGCCCTTGGAGGTCATACAGTACCATCACTAGTGCTGTGGAGTCAGGGTTATGTCTGCCATTCTTCTTGACCTTGACTGTGTGCAGATAGACCCTTTCTCAGTGGATTTGTCTCCCCCCTCCATTGCACTGATGTGTTTTAGGATGACACACCCTCACCATCTCCTGCTACATTGCAAATGTTCAACATCTGTGGCCTACACATGTGTGTCATATTGCAGTATCCTAAACTAGGAACACCATGTGTGCTGGCATATTCCCTGCAAATGCAGGGCAAACATGCAGGTGTACAGTGGCACCAGCATTGTACAAATGGGGATGTCATCCCTGGGTTTGGGGTGAGGTGTAGATTGTGCAGCACATGCATCATAACTGCAACTTCCTGGACTTCCCCAACATGGTGCTGGTATATCAGATCACATTGCAACACATGGCTTTGGCAATGTCCCACCATTATGCATGTCATATCTGTGCTGAGCCCTGGCTGATGTTGCCTGTGGTACACACAGGTTCATAGGTGAGTACTGGTCTATTGGTCCTGGGGCCTACATAAGCCTAGCCACAGGGGTTCCTAGCCACACACCACCCAATAATGCTATTCCCCTGTGTCCCTGTCAGGCTGTGGCACAGACATACTACCTACGGTGAATTCCCCATTTCCCATCCAGTTGTCAAGCATTTTTATAAAGAGGGCCAATGAGTAGCATTGCCTGAAATGAATGGGTAGTCTGTTCCAGAGTGTAGGAATTCCCCAGGACAGGGCCCTATCCCTCCAGTAGGTTCTGTGTAATGTGTTGATGAGGTTTAGGACCCTGGAGCGTGTGTTTGCAGAGGGAGTGGGGTTTCTTTATGTGTAGCATGTTCACCTGCTCTGTGTATGATATAGCTGTGTATGTTAGGCAGATGTCAGCTGTGCCTGGGCAATGTGCACTGGAGTGTAGCCACAGTTGTCTGAGATGGTCTGTGTATTGCATGTGTTTGAGGCTGGTAATCCCATTAGTGAGGTGTGTACTCTGTCAGTGAACATGTACAGCATGCATTATGGGTAGGTGTGTTAGATGTGTGCATGGCCTACACCTTAGCTATGACATGCACAGTGAATTGCCAAGCATAACCTTAAACCATACTCACCGGCATCCAGCCGCTGCCTTGCTGGTATCCCAGAGGTACCTACATTGAGATGAGATAGAGTTGATGTCAGTGGCCACAGCTCTGGCATTGCTACAGGGTAGCTGCAATATTACAGTAAAACAACAGCTGAAGTTCACAGTACTACAGATTATGCATAACTGCTTATCAGTACTACACATCAACAGACTCCACATCTCACATATGCATGATCTGCCTTTACAGATGTATACACAACAGTGGTCTACAGATATGCCCTGGAACCTTACCTGCATGCTCCATGTCTGGTGAGTGGGTAGCACCCACCTCCATGACTGTATATGTCTGTAGCTCTTGTGGCGGGCAGGTGATACCAGGCTCATGAGCAGCTCCTCCACTCTGGTGTGGGGGGGATGGATGTTATGGCCCCCCTCGTTGCAAGGTGGTCACCCCACATGGCAGCTGCACGGCAACGTACATGGCGGAGCAGGTCACTACAATGATGGTGGACCTGCTCATATGTACGGCTGTGCACCCCCCCCTCATTCACCCCTGCGGACCACATCATTCCACATGGCAGTCTGCCCATGCTGGTCCTGGCCTGTCCTTGAGAACAGCAGCTGGTAGTTCTGGATGATGCTGGTGAGTATTATGTCATCCTCAGTGGCACTGTAAGTTGGATTCCTTGGGTGCGCTATACTCCCTGAAAGACATAAAGATGGAAATATGTCTGAGCAACTCATATGGCACATTTACCATAATAGAATACACATATCAGTCTCCTGCCACCATATCAGCTCCAACTTAATGTTCACACAACGCAAGTAGTATGTCTCCGGTTTATTTACAATTCGGACATATATTGTCTTGTACAACACTTTCTGCTATATGTTTGTAGACATGCTCCCTGTGGGGACAATAGAATTGCTGGCCTATTACGGATTATTTCATCTGCATGCCATTGTCACTGCCACTATGTTTCTACATATGCATGTGGTATGCTTGCTATGTGATTACTACACATCTGCCATTCTGTGTTATTGGGGATATCTATGCATGCTGTTGGACATGTTCTGGGATTGTGTGGACTATTACAACTCACATATGTTCCATGAAAGTTACACAAAAGTATATGTAGGGGTTATTTGCCAGCAGAAACACCATTCCCACCTAATGTGCACATATTACCAGTCCACATCACATCCGTGACCCACCATGGAACCTCATTATCTACTGTTCTGCACCTTCATGTGGAACCAACTCAGGGGATGGTGTCCCCCCATGAAGCACACACAGACATATGTCTGTCACCCAGTTAGGTCAAGGGTCTTGTGCATAGGGAGCTCCACAGAGACATGGGGTATGTACTACATCACCTGGAGTCATGCAGTACACATACACAAGGTTTGACATGCATGTTCCTCCTGCTCAGCCCACAGCCCAGGCACCTTTATGACTATGTAGATGCTGTCGTGACTGTCCATGGGTGGGCACCATGTTCCCTTTGTTCCCATATGGGGGTTCAATGGCCTCCACATTCCAAATGGAACTACCCATCTACAGTGTTTAACCACCACGTGTCATATACCAGCCCTGTATACTGTCTTGTTTGTCATCCATCCAAACTTATATACCAATATGTGCTTAATACCCTTCACCAACATATATATCCCACCTTCTCAAACAATTGTGATGTGTTCCCAACATGGGTTACACACCACACTCCACACTCCATTTTGCAGCCATGTACTGGTGTGTAGATATGTTGTGTACTGATGTGTGATGTTCTCTCACACATGTCATGGCACGGAACATGTATTGACATATATATTTATATATATATATATATATATATATATATATATATATATGTATATGTATACCTATACGTGTCAGTATTATGTATATGTGTGTATGTGTCTGTGTATATATATATATATATATATATATATATATATATATATATATATATATATATGTGTGTGTGTGCGTCTGTGTGTGTGTGTGTGTGTGTGTGTATATATATATATATATATATATATATATATATATATATATATATATATATACATATATATATACATATGTGCATATATGTGCAGATATCATTATGTGTTGTTTATATACCTATATATATGTATAACTGTCTGAGGTTCTGTAGACATGCACAACTGTGAATATGTATCACACATATACGTATCTGTATGTGGGGTCATACAAACATCTGGTGCACACTCTTGTAACTCTCTTTTCTTTACAGCTGAACTGTTCTGCCTTGCTGCAACACAGACAGGTGTCACATGTGAAAACAGACTAACATTAGGGGGTGTATATGGTGACAGATTTTAGATAAGCATATTATACTGCTATGGCAGTTGTGCATGCTATGCTACACTTTAACATGGCTGTCCTGCAGGTGGTGTGGTCTCACACCCATGTGTCTATCATGGCAGTATTAATACCACCACCAGCCACTGGCCACAGTAATGTACAGAATACAGATATTATGGGTCACATCTTTGCCATTCACTGTTGGTCTGCACAGTTGCCAGATATGTTCCACTGCCCACATGGACTGACATTATTGTCCAGAGCAGTTATTGAGCAGAACATCATTACAGGAACAAGTACTGATGGCACATATAAATCCTTTCACATTATACATCCTATTATTCTATGCCATATACTACAAGCAAGTAAATACATATCTGTTTCACATACTTTTTATGTTTTTTTCCACTGTAACACAAGCCTGAGCTTTGTTACTTTTATTAAAGTTGTTTTTTTTTCTTCTTTTTCTCTCTCTCTTTCTCAGTCTCTCCAGTAGAGTGACTGAGCTGGTTTGAATAGATTGCCGCATGCTTTTGTTGGTATTGCACATGATCAGGGGATGGCCTCTGCACCTGTCAGTGTCCACCAGTTGCTAATTGCATGCAGCCTGCTGTGTACTACTTCAGATAAACACTGTCATGGCAACCCTGTACTTTAAATTGCTGACTTCTGTGGGCATTGTCGCTTCATCTTTCCAGTATGGATGACATCCTTCCTGTGTATGGACATCAGTGTTACAGACAGCAGGTAGCAATACCTCTTACAGCAGAACCTGCAGACACAGGCTAAATACACATTTGGGTAAGGTTCCAGACCTACAGACAGCATGAGTAGTGTCGTTGTGTGCATTGTATCTTGCTGGTCTTACAGGGTTTCTGTGTAAATGGTACTTTTGCATGAAATGTTGTCTGTCTGCATAGCTGTCAACTGTGGGCCTATCCATATGATACCAGGGGGATTGGCTGTTAGGTTTTGTCTGTGCACAACACAGCTATTGTCCCAGATATACCAGTGGCATTCTGTCTGTTGAGTGCTATCAGTACATGGCTACATCCATTTGTATTTCAGTGTCGTATTCCTGCATAAGGGTATGCTGCAACAAATCCTGTAACACCAGCAATTTCCAGGGTGTGTAATAGCAATAATGCAAATATGGCCCTATGTTCCTGCCTCTGTCCTCCACATATATACCATTCTTTGCCCTGCTGTGATAGAGAAAGGGGTTGTTAGGGAATGACCTATCATTATATTATATTATAGCATTACTGCTTTCATCCCAGTCATGTCATGGACTCCCACACCAACTGTTGGGCCAAGTCCATATATATATGGGGGAAACAGCTGGAGTACACATATGTGCCCTTGTACATTCCAGAGGTAAGTGTGTGGTACACAGTGTTCCTTGCCCTTGTACAGCCTTTTATGGGGGGGGGGGGTTCAATGCCATCAACCTAGGCTGTGACACCTTTTCAGGGCTATAACTGTTAAGACGAGGGTCATTCAGTGTGATAGTGAGATGTTACGTTAAGCAATGTTATGTACAAGATACTGTGACATTAACACAAGTGCTACTTTTCCCCCTAGGGCTTGACTACAGGGTGTAATTATAGGCTGTTGAACTACATCTGTAATTGTTGATTGTTACGTATCTTGAAGGCAAATCCTGTGTCTACTGTTGTACTAATTGAAGGCCTTGGCCTGGACAGCATAGTATGGTATATATCCACATTGCTTGCATCTACTGTTTTGTGTGGGCCTTGCATTCATCACTGGTTACATATTCCAAACCTTATGTGGTGTAAGTACTGGCATACATTATGGTATAGTTCACAAATAAAGGCTATCTGTGTATGCATACCTGTGGGTCATGTCTTGTCCTTTGAATTGTGGGTGGGTATATGTTTAATGTCAGTATTCTCATTTGTGGGAATGGTTGCCAGACTACGCACTTCACAGGTGGAAGTTAAAGGGCTTGTGGCTGAGGGATTTACTTTGCACCCAGTACTTCCACACTACTCCTACATATGCATGGATACTAATACCTTTTGTCTGTGTATATGTGTATGTACCTATATATATCTCATATAGCTATATCGATATACATGTATCTATTTTTTTTATTTATTTTATTTTATTTTACATTTGTTGACTGGGAAAGTCCAACTGGATATATATCCATTTTCAGTGGAGGCCAGGGGAGAAAAGCTCCACATAAAATAAATAAATTTTATAAATGCTCCAGTTACAGTAAAAAACCTTTGCAGACAACATTGAACCAAAGATAAAAAGATTACATTAATAATGCTCAGCTACAGTCTAAACATACTTAAAATACAGATTCATTGGCAGTATAGTCCTACTGACAAATATAAACATATTTAATAAACATATTCTTTTCCAGAACAGTGATGATGCAGAATATAAACACAGATATGGAGTTGTTTCTTGGCTTAACAAAAATTGCTGAGAAATTATTTTAAGAGAGAAGTAAAAAAAAAAAAAAAAAAGAGCCATGCAAGAAGAATTCAGTAAATAGCCTAAAAAGTTGTAAGCTGAAGGAGAATTGAGTCAGTCAGGATTAGAGCATGACAAAGCCATTGTGATTTTAGGAAGATTCTCAGTTGTTTTTTGAAAAGTGGAGTGGAAGACAAGGATGTTAATTCTCTAGGAAGCTTGTTCCAAGTGTTTCCAATTGAGTTAGTAAAAGTGTATATATATATATATATATATATATATATATATATATATATATATATATATATATATTTATATACATATGAACATATGTATCTATGTACAATTGATGTTACATGATTATTTGTGAGTTATACATATATATATATATATATATATATATATATATACATATAGCTGTCTCTCTGTCTACATTTACAGATATATATCTGTCCATATGTCCATGCATGTTCGGCTCATATTTTGGCCTGTACCTCATTCTCTTGGCAATTGACATGGATGATTGCAGCATTGAAGTCAGTAACTAGTGCCGACACTTTTGTGTTTCAGACTTCATCTCCTTCTACATATGTGTTCTAATACATGTAACTGTGTAACTAGAAACATTTTAGCTGCCCATTACAGCATTAGTTGACATATATCCTTATTTGTACCCACAGTGTGGCATACTTTGTCCAGACTTCTTGCATTAACAGGTTGTGTGGTATGATATTAATACATTTCCTGTACTGTTGACTGATTGTGCTGGATGATATGTTTGTGAAAACATCAGGTTATGTATATTTGCCATGGTTTAGTGGTAAATCACTTTGTGTATGGAGTGTCGGGTCCTGGGTTTGAGCCTTCCAGAGGCAGTTTATTTTGTTGCTAGGCAGAACAAGGGCCGCTGGATACAGAGTGATTAAAGCACTTTTAAGCAGTTGTAAGTGGGTTTGCGTGATGGTAAGCACTGCTAACCTCCGCTTATGTTTTCTCACACTCAGCTTTGGAATTGCTCAACCTGTGTAGGCATAGCTTACCCCTGCGCAAACCCATGCAAAGCCGCTTACTGCTGCTTAAAAGTGCTTATTGCCACTTACCCCCGCACTAATTTCTTTAAAAGAAAAGAAAAAGGGGTTAATAGGAAAGTGGTGAAAAAGGGGCACAAAGAGGGAAAGACAGTAGCGAAAATAGCTAGGCATGTGCAGGAAGGGTATAGGAAAGGTCCATAGCTGCCCATTTCTTCTACAGGAACAGCTGTACATATACACTGAATTTGGAGGTACATTTGGACCCTCAAACTCCTGGGAGAGGGGTGAGGACAACATATATTCATTGTGATGCCAATTAGACCAGATTACATGTGTCCAGTGGGCACGTGTGCAAAATGGACAGTTGTGTATGGGGCGAGATTTTTGTTGTGGGAACAGATCGCCCTGTTTTTTTTCAAGTGAGAGTGGGATGTTGGGGAGGGGTGGTAGGTATATTTGGGGAGGTAGGTTGGGTAGGTTATCAGACAAGACAAACAAGACACATACAGGGGTGGTATATGACACATGTGGGGGGGTAAACACCTTGGATAGGGAGGGGTGTTTGGAAGTTGCAAGCCCAGGAGCCCCCAACTGGAAACAGTGGGACTGAGGTCCCCACCCATGGGCAGTCACCACTGCACCTTCACGGTCTCAAAGGTGGCTGTGCTGGGGCTGTATAGGAGGGGCAGGCTCACCCTCTAATTGCACCACTCGGCCCTCAAGCTGGCATAGCTGGTCTCGAAACTCCAGATCGAGCTCCCTACACACCACGGCCAGGAGATGTTGATGGGTGACAGGTTCCTCTCCATGCCGGCTCTGAGGGGGGTGAGCCCCATCCACTGCAGTGGTTCCACCCAAAGGTTGCACAGGGCCCATGTAGGAGGAGGTCCCAGGCTGGGCCCCAGATGTGCTGGCGCCCAGTGCCATGGCCAGCTGAGGTTGGACAGGTGCATCCACTGGGACCGGCCTTCCCATAAGAGCTTTGTTGTAGCAGGTTTATGACAGATATAAGTTAGTAACAGTCAACAGCATTCAGGATTAGTTATAACAGCATGCATAGGTATTCCCATTAACCCAAAACACCAGATTTAACACAGTTGCAGAGCAAGCAGAACACATGCATATATGGAACAACAGTGCCCATTACAAGATCATGCAGGTTTCATTGATGGCAACAGGCTACCAATATGTGTGTATTTTAACATGGCACATTCATAGAAACAAATATGAATATTTATAAGCCATTAGGACATATGTCCCAACAAAAGTTTGGAGTGTACACATACCATTTGAGGAGTGTCATTGGGTTATTTTGCACATATGGTAGGGTGAGAGAGAGAGTTCAATTAACAACTAATATATCCTTGTAGTTTTCACAACATTCTTAGTCACTGCAGTGATCTTTCCCTTACATGTATTATTACACTACCCAATGGCCTTATATTGTACACTGGTATGTTTATAGATTATTATATACGTGACCTGTGTCTTACATACAGGTGTGACAAGATGCAGATGTTAATGCAAAATATGTTGAGAATTGCTGTCATACACTTTGGATGAGGTGCTAGAATGACATGTTTGTTTTCATACACATTCTATGACTATGTACACGTTTGACTATCAGTTATATGCCATTAATGGCTGCCTACATTTCTTGGATCATCACACTGATTTTTCAGGGGAATGGGGTACCAGGCTGGTGATATGGGCCATTTATCTGGACATGCTGGACAGATTGGAACAGTTGTGGGGTAGGAATATGCATACAACTTTCAATTTGAACTTTCTAACAAATTCTGTACAGTTGTTGGGTGTAATTATGCATACAGCTTTCTATCTGAACATTGTTACAAAATCTGCACAGTTTTGGGGTATGAATATGCATTCAACTTAGTAGCACTCCCAGGATTCAAAACCCTGCTGTGTGTGTGACAAAAAATTATAGCTAACATCACAGTACACTGTGCTATCAGGGAATTGATGTGAAGCTTTCTACTGTTTTCTATCTAAGTCTCTCTCACTTGTACAATATGACTGACCTCTTGGCACTTCCAACATTGTTATGCAGGACTTCATACACATTTTATCTGCATACCACAGTGTGGGTGACACTGCTTAAAATATAACAGTACTATTTATAGTATGCAACAGTTCACCAACATATGACAGAAGAGTAAACAGAAGCACACCAGGGGTTATACCTTTATTCACAGACTATTACACATTTATTTCTACTGGTACAACACTTTCTAAGGCTCTTATATTTATTTGTTATGACAGTACATGCAGACTAATTACTAACCTGCCTCACAACACAGTCTTTGCAACCTACCATCATGGACTTGCTGGTTTGCAGTCCACTCATCTGCAGCTGTCGAAGGAATACAGTGATATTTAGCCATACCTATCCATAGTATACACAAGCTAGGCAATTCTTAACTACTTAGTAGAATGAGTACTTACACAGTACTAGGGCATTAGCCATCTTTCAAGACTCCTAGATCCACTGTTCCAGTACATCCCCCCTCCACCACTTCAGGTCAGCATGACGGTGCCTGACCTTCTTACCAGTCCGGGGGATACCTGTGCCACTGGTGAGGCCACGGGCGAGACTATACCAGGCCTCCGTTTTATACTGTGAGCCCTGGTACTGGCCCTGCAGTAGTCTCTCCTCATGGTGTTTTACCAGGAGCCATACCATGATTTTTGACTCCTGGATGCCCCAGCACTGTGCTCTAAACTGAGTGCCTTCACCCACACCAGCCATTCTGTCTGCAGTAGGAAGCTACAACCAGTTAGGAAACGTATTCCCACCTGTGTGGTTTAAATACGGCCAATTACCCACACTTTTCTGTGATTGGCCGGGTTTGAAAAGGCTAATCTATGGGCACACCTGCTTACCTATGGTTGGCAGTGCTTAAAGGGGTATACCGCTAGGCAGATTGGTTTGGCTCCCCTACACATTGCTTACTCTTACTAAGTTGAGCTGTGCTGCAGCTAGCATTGCTTAAGTGCTTAAAGGGGTATACCGCTAGGCAGATTGGTTTGGCTCCCCTACACATTGCTTACTCTTACTAAGTTGAGCTGTGCTGCAGCTAGCATTGCTTAATAGTTAATTTGCACTATATTTGCCTTTTGGCACTGATTTATTCTTCATTACAGGTTATATATGTGTCTGGTCTATGTGAGTCATGTGTACATACACTGTATAGGGACCTGGGTACTTCTACACTTTATTACAATAACACCTCACATCTATACTGCAGTACTCCAGTTCACATATTTATGTTATGTAGCAAGTTATACCACTTCACAATGTACTTAGATTCAGTTCACATGTTTGGTTTGATTTTCCTGTGGTGAGGATTAGTTTGCTGATACCTCATTCATCTGTATTGCTATGATGGCTTAGTGGTTGACTACTGTGACTATAGTGTACAGGATCCTGAGTTTGAGCCTTGCAGAGGCAGTTTATTTTGTTGCTGGGAAGAACATGGGCCATTGGGTACAGAGTGATTAAGGCACGTGAAAGCAGTTGCACGCGGGTTTGCGTGGGTTTGCACGATGGTAAGCACTGCTAACCTTCAGTTACAGTTTCTTACACTCAGCTTCTGCTTTGCTTAATCTGTGTAGGCAATGCTTACCCCCATGCAAAAGCACTTACACACGCTTACTAGTGCTTATATATGCTTAGAACTGCTTACTTGTGCTTAAACCTGCTTACTAGTGCCTTATTCATTATGACACTAACACTTCACATGTGAATTTAATGCAGTACTCTGGTTCACATTTAAATGTTATTTAGTAGGTTACACAGCAAAAAATGTCAAAAACTGTTCATATACAGATTTTACATCGAACCGGGAATGCCTGCTCATTAGGCGGATGCTCTGACCACTACATTATTGCTGTGCTGCTTCATTTGATTATCTTTTCCTTGTTATCCTCTTCAGCCTTTTAAACTGCTTTAACCATAGCAAAGCGATGGGCATACCCGTACACCTACGGTTAGCTGTACTTGGGGTTTTAAAAAAATATAAAAGGGTTTCATCATTTTAGTTATATGTACTGTTCCTATTGTACACATGGGAGACTGTTGGTGGGGATATACGGACACCTATGAGCGGTCTCGCTCATTTATGTACAGTTTCTGCTGTTCTGCTTTGCAGGGGCATGTTTATTCTTAGAGCTCTGCTCTCAGACACGCTCCCTGCACTCATCCACGCTCCATGTAGGATTAGGAGGTCAAGCAACGTGCCTTCATTAATATGCATGGCGAGCTGCCGTCCTCCTCTTACACTGCCGCTTCCATGCAGGACTAGATTAGTCCTACACGGAAAATTTGTAAATCCGGGGGCCTGTTTTTCTAGGGACAAAAGCACATAGTCTTTATATTATTATAATAAAATTTAATAACTGATTTGTTTTACTGTGTTGGACAATTATTAGATACTCCTTGTATAAAGTTTATGAGTACATTGTGCTGAAATGTACGTCCTCTATGTTCTTGGAACACTTTTGAACCTGTATTTGCGAGTGCTCACTGAACCTCCTGGTTGTTGGGGACCCAGATATATATATAGCAACTGCTAGTTTGGATAACATTTGCTATATGGAGAAGGTGATCATCAATAACCATCGTAGCCCCACTGCAAAATAGTAGCATTAACATATTATTGATTGTGAAGTGTAAGGGTACGGTAATGTGCATAGCATGGGTGACTGATGTCACCTCCTGCTATGTCGAATACATCGAACCACAGTTGTCGGTGTATTAATTTTCGTCTTGGTTTACTTTTCAGTATTCCGGATTTAGCATTTGGGTCAACATTCTAAATGGTCAACTGAAGCTGATTTGGAATGCTGTGTTGACAGTAAATCTCTCTCTGTATATATATATATATATATATATATATATATATATATATATAGTGTGAGAGAGAGAGAGAGAGAGAGAGTGAGAAAGAGAGCAACAGTTAGCTTGGATATTAGTCCACAATATTGTTTCTGTTATATTCCCTTGGCCTGTTTTTCTGATAAAGACATTTTCTACTGTGCTGTAAAAATATTTTAGTGCCTTCTTAACTTTATATATATACAACTTGTATTTTGTATTTTAATTTCACTCCCAGCATCAATAAAATTATATTTCTTCACTAGTATCCTTATTCTGGCAGTGAGCTTGGAGGTTTAAGTGTATGAGCTACTTTCTATAATCTAATGTTCAATTCCCTTAGCTTCTATTTGCCTACTGTTGTGTTTCTGAAGAAATTATTTAATGGACCAGTGGCTCTATGCTGTTTTTGTAAAAAAGGTCTATGTGGATCAGTACTTTGCCCTAATAAACAAATACAAATTAAATAATCTTCTTTGATATATGTTCATTGATTCAGTAGTTCTCTCCACTACCTTTTTTAAAGCTATATATTTCAAACTCTATATTATACAATTTCTCCCTATTAATATTCAGAAACGTGCACGATGATTGGCCAGCCCAACCAGCATGCCTATTGTAAATCCCACAATATACCAACAGAAAAAGGTCCGGTCGCCCGGACTTTTTTCCGTTGGTAGAAACTGCCCCAAAACGTTTTTTTTTTTTTTTACAATAAAAAAAAAAAAAACAGTAAATGGAGCAACGGAGACTTTCTTTTCTCCATTGCTTCCGTTTCAAAGCCTTGATGTACTGGGTATGCATGGGAATGGAAGTCCCATACGCATGCGCAGTACATCAAAATGCAGATGCAGTATATCACAAGAAGAATAGCTTCGCCCTTGTGATTAAACCACACCAACCGTGGGTAAATCTTCAATATACCACACCACGTTGTTGGTTATTGCTTAATTATTCATTAAAAAAAATAATGATTTGACTCCAGAGCAGAGTATTGGTCAACCTTGGCTGTCAGAGTAGAAAATATATCATTGCAGTTTTCCAGCAACTGTTTGTAACATGTTTACCTTTCTTGTAGCATTCAATGTAGCATTTAAGACAGTAACACAGTTTTCAAATCTCTAGCCATGTCAGACATTTTAGACCAGTTAAATAAAACTGTTCCAAGATTAACTTTTAAACTGACATTTTTATAATATTAAAGTAGCCACTTGTATTTCTTTAAAATCTATTCCCATGGGTTTTATTTAAATCTTCAAGCAGCTAAGTGCATGATTTTGATATGTTTGAATGATGCAGTGCTGCAAATAGTTGAAACAATATAGATGGACTGCATAACTTACTACTCTATATAGTCACTGTATGGAAGTCATTTTTCTTTGCTGTGTAGAAGTGTTTGTGTGTTGTGTGCATGTTTAATAAAATAGACTTTGCTTGCAAGTCTTCATTTTCTTTGAATATGTTTGCAGTTGAATTCAGTTTTATACTAGTTACCAGAAAATAATGCAGTGCATGAATTTCCAGGAGTGACCATCTCCTAAAAGAGTGGATAGCCAAGCTGGAATCCGACGTCACGTATGATATTTATGGTCTATGAGTGATTGTTTATACACATTTTAAACCAGTGAAAGAAAATATTTACACAATGTGACATTTATCGTGGATAAAAGAGAACTGTCAAAATAATAAAACATAGACATGGGTTTCCAGTGACATTTATTTAACTGTGGCCAACATACTCATATCTGTAAATCAACTGTAATGGCCATTACATGACTGAAACTGCCTTGGCATTCTTTTTAAGAATGCTGCTTTAACTGATGAAATAGTTTGCATAAGTCATGGTTTAGAGCTCAGAGTTGCTGCAGTCACTCACTCCTTCAGAACTTTATTATTTATTCATGACCAATAAGAAATGTTTTAGTGCTCCTGGTTTACATTACCCATGACAGGTCTTATTCTGGAAGGAATGGACTAATCAACACCATAGACTTATGATGCCCCACTTCAGAGAGCTACAGCAAGTCCTGCTTGAGTTCTTATGCTGGCCCTGAAAAACTGAAAGCTAGAGATCAGTACCAGAAAGAAGAATTTACTCCAGAAAGCATTTGTGAAGGCTCAGCTGGATCAGAAAGCTCTTGGCCTTGGTGAAAAGGCTGGTGTTGAATGCTAGAAAGATGATTTTTATGACACTACATGCAGGCTGCAGAACCATCTACTGATAGTTTTTAATTGATTGTGTTGTATAAGTATAGAATAACACAACCGTGACAACATCACATTATATGTATCAGTGATTCAGAAAAAATCAGCATGTCCTAACTGCATATCAATGGATTACTTCACCTAATTAACATCTCTTTATCTGTTTAGCTTATACATTATTGCGGTTTCAGTGTGGTGCTTCTTGTAGCCATTACTATCTCAAAAAGAAAGTAATTTTTTAATCATGACATTATGTCTAGAGGAAATCCCTAACATTTCTGGTGCAGCTATATTCGGGTATGTGTGGTGCATATGCTGCTGAGAAACTTTGCATCATTATAGCTGCACAGGAAGTATACATTATCAGTACTGCCTATAATGTTCAGCTGACAGTGGTGAGTGTATCTGTGTAAGTTCATAGGTTCATAGGTAAGTATTAGGCTAGCTGCCCTTGCAGGCCATTTTAAGCCTAGCCAGTTTGGTGTTACACTGGCCTTACCCATCCCATTGCTGATAATTATATATTACCCATAGTGAGAATAACTGGGATTATACCATAAATAATTTGAGGGGACTCATGCAATGCATGGGATAAAGCACATAGGAGCTGCTTCTAGCCATTAGTAGTACAGGCGGCAGTCCTGTGATGAATCTTTTGTTTCCCATCCATAGATACAAGTTGTACTTGAATAAAAACAGTATTGAGTTCTGTTTTACGTGGATCGGGCGTCTGTTACAGAGCATTGGTATCCTCTGCAAAATATACCTGTCTTCCAAACTGTGCTGTTGATAATAGAGAAGTGGTTTAGATCCCTAGACAGAGTGATTCTGATGCCACTTGACTTGCTAATCAGCAGTTAATACATCAGTACTGGGTTGGAGGATGCCTTGTGTGTCATGCAGTCATGCACTCATCACCTGTTAACACTCTGTAGGATAATGAGTACAGTGACAGGGCTTTGAGTCGGTCCACGTAGGACATATTGTTTAGGCTTTGTATCTTTTTAGTTAGGTATGTCTGTGAGCATTGCAGTTATTGCATGTGTCTGGACAGCTACATGTCAAAGGGCACATTATACTCAATGACTGGTCTAATGAGGGAGGAGTAGCTGCAGAATAATAGCCACAATTATGTGCTTGGTAAGTGTTGATTTGTTTACATTTATTTGTGTCATGCTTTATTGTGACCCGGGTCATGTTCAGTGTGCTGTGTATGCAGTAGTTGTTTACATTGCATACAGCTGAGCTTGCTTTGGTCTCCCATCTGTGCTGTGACAACATTCTCCAAGGCCCTGTGTCCACCGTTCAACATTTCATTCTAATTCTGCATATTAGGTACAAAGAAGAAAAGCAAGGAAAGACACTAAGCAGAAAGAGTTCCTGTTCATACTGTTACAGAGCTCTGTAGTCCTTCCTGGACTGCTTTAAGTCATTCATCCACTCACAGCACATCATTATAATTCTGCATATAGGAAACCAAGAACAAAAACAAGGATAAACCACTAAACAGACATAGACACTGCTTGTGCTATTATAAAGCTCCTTGATTCACTGGAATAACTTAAATAAGCACAACACTCTACTTAGCAATACACAGTTTTAAGCTGTGAAAGGCAACTTAAGTTTAGGACTATTTGCTGCTAATGTACCTTCTACCTAATGCATGAGGCTAGCAAACTAGCCCTGACATCTACTGCCTCATGGAGTTTGGAGAGATTTTTTTTGCAATCTACCTATCCCCCTTCCCCATTTTGTGGACCATGAACTTCTGTGTTGAAGCTGCAGTCACAATGCTAGTAGCTGGGGAACTTGTTCTATTCTGGTTACCTTTGCCTGCTTGCTTTTGAAAGTGAAGGAATGTTCCCCACTGAAACACTATGTAGTCTATATTCTGCATTGATATCTTATTTAATTATCTGACCCATTACTGTGGAATCTCTGGTGCTGTATGACAGTTCTTTGCCTAAAACATTTAATGCTTCCTCACTCTTCCCTCTGACATATGAGGTGTTGCAGGGTTATATCCTTGGTCCCTTGTTGTTTATTATGTATATGCTCCCACTGGAGATATTATTTAAGGTAGAGGATTCATATTTCAGTCTCATGTTGATGATAGTCATTTATACCTCTTAATTTCACAAAACTCTATGTTTGCTGTGAATAAACTTGGAATACATCTGCAACAGGAAGAATGAGGATTGGCTGGCACATTGGTGCAGTGGTTAGCATTCTCACCTCACAGCAAGAAGTTCTTAGGTTTGATTCTCAGCTGGGGTGCCTTCTGTGCCGAGTCTGTATGTTCTCCCTACTTTCACTTGGGTTTCCTCCCCCATTCCAAAAACATGTCTCTAGAGCATTTCTTCCTGGGCCTTCACCAGAAATGGGCTCTGTCCCAGTTGATGTTTCATGGTAAACACACATTAAATAAAATAAATTTGAAGCCCATTAAGGCAATGGCTATTGTTATTTGTCATTGCTCCAGTTTTGTTGGCTAACATTATTTATAGTAATGACAAGCTGGAGTTTGGGTCTAAAATTCAGAATCATTGTGTGGCTATTGATGATTACCTTCTCCATAACAACCAAGATGCATCTATCATTAATTATTCATGTTACCACCTGAAGGACATCTCATTGATTAACCATCTTATTCCTGTTGGGAATTTGCCATTGCGTATGCATGTTTGATATTATCACGTATAGACTACTGGTATGCCTTTTACATAGAGGCTGCCTGACTTCAGCTCTTGCATGGGGTCTCCTGCTTTGCAACTTGGGTGTTGTGTGATGTCCCTCCTCTGGGACAGTGATCAAGGAGTCTCAATGCTCACCATGGACACAGGTGAGGGACATTCATCTGGAAAAAAATAGATACAGTATTTCCAGATGCAGCTCTCTGCACCAAACACAATTTCCCTTAAGAGCACACAAGGAACACACTCCCATCCAGGGACTGGGGTTCCTCTCTCTGTCTCTCACCAGATACCACATAAGACTCCCCACTGATACAGTTATAGATTTAAGTCCTCAGCAGAGTGTTCCAAGCCAAGTCCTCCAACACCCTCTCTGTGAAATCAGTGTTCTCAGTGTCCCTGGTCAAAGTAGCTGGCACACACACTCTCTTTGAGCTTTGATTTTCACACACACACACACACATACACACACACACATACACACACACACACACACACACACACACACACACACACACACACACACACACACACACACACACACACACACACACACACACCTGGGAAAGGCTGGCACAGATTTAGTAGCTCTGCCCCCTCTGCCTAGGCTATAAGGTAGATGCACCACCACCAGAACACCCACAAAGCCCAACTACTCTAAGGCTTTTGAAAGAGCACTCAATTATACTGAGTAAAATTAATACTAATGCCAATGGTAGTATTTAACCAATGCAGCAAGGCTTTCAGGAGTGGCCACAGTGCCACCAAATAAATATAAGTACTTTCAAAGGTTAAAATATTCTCTAAAAAAACCAACACAATGAAACATTTAAATATATTTAATAAATAATAAAAAGAACACAAAGATACTAAACATCTATTTAAAATAAACCTCAGAGTTTCAATCATAGGAAATATTAAAAATACCACCAAAGGAAAGATACAATCTGACATACAGGTGCATTTCTTTTCTGTCTAGCAGGATCCACTGTTGGTATATTTTTAACACAAGCAGCTTCACAAATATATTTTTCACATATACACCTGTACAAATCAGTTTGATATACAAATGACATATAATTATTTACAAAATTCCAGCTATCTATGCTGGCATATGTTACACATTCACTGCCCTACTTCTCTTGGCATAGCTGGCAATACCTCACATCATCACAGGGTGCATAGAAGCCACCATATTATTCTGGTAATGTAGGGAATTCATTGATTATTCATTCATTCTTTCATAACAAAAGATCTTGTTCTTGTTTATTTAGCCCTACACAACTTGGATTCCCTTTATCTCAGGGAGTTCTCAACTAGTACTGGTACACTTGCACCCTTTGCTCTTAAGGTACATAATTTTATACTTGGGGGATGTTCCTTCATGTTTTGGGGCCACATGCCTGGAATCTCCTGCCTGAATGCCTGTGGGTGATTCCTACCCTTGACAATTTTATGCATTCAATCAAAACATTCGACAAGAGCCTCCAAAAACACTTCAGAAGAAATTCTTGGACTTACAGCATAAACTAATAATGGTGAGAAACCTTCAATGTGACAATTAATATTTAAATGAATGTGTGAAATGTAAACAGGTCCCAAAGGGGCTGCGCTTGTATAAGTTTCCTAACAGTATTGCTTTAAAAGAAAATGAAAAACATAAGATGTTTGAAATGTTTGACCGTTTTGGTCATGAATTGGTTCAATTTTTAATAAGACTTAATCTGATGAATATTAATGAGTTTTTAGAAGACGTTACTGTTTTAGATGGAGAAATTACTTCTGATTTACTGTTTGAATTTAACATAACTAAATATGACAGTATAGTATACCAGGTAGATTTTAACCTACAGCGCAAAAAGAAAAAATACAGAGAGACGAGGAAGAATATAGGAAGGGAATAGCCTACCCCCTCCCCAAAGTTTACACACATGCAGAACTTAAACCTAATGGGCATGAACTAGATACAAATTTTAGGATAAATTCCAATGTTTACAATGATCAGACGGTAGAAGCTTGTGATGAGGAAAACTATCCTGCCCTTAGAAGGTCTGAAAGGATAGGTAACAGAAACAAACAAAATAATGTTAACAACAATAATTTTTTTCAACATACCCCAGCATCCAAGGGCACCAGAAACAACCTGAGGAGATGACAATGGGGGAGGAACAACAACTAGAACAAGCTATTGTATCTTTATTTAACAATGAAGGTTGTTCAGAAAATAGTGAAAATATTAAAGAGTTATTTGGAGGGAAATTATTGTGTTCACAAGGATTTAACATATTTACACTGAAACACAGATTAATAAGACACTTTTTCCCTTTTTAAGAAAAGTGGCAAGGTTGTTCCTTGTTTTAAAGTTGCTTTACCAGACATTTAAACTGAAACTAAATTGTACTCTAGAAAATTTAATTTTCAGTTTATGTTTCAAGAACAGAGAGACTTGAAGTTTATAAAAGGGGGTGGGAGCAACTTGCTTAAACAGAAGAGCACTTTTAACCCCCAATTCACCCCACTATTACAGCATGTGAACAAATTTGTTCCAAAGAAATTTATGCTTTGTTGACTAAAAGAAAAAGGAAATTATATAACCTATCAAAACAAGAAAATGACATTTTGAGATAGTTAAGAACTGATAATACATTCAGAATTATGAAACCAGACAAAGGAGATGGGGTAGTTTTAGTTGATAACATAGATTATAGCACACACATGCTGGAAATACTCTATGATACAAATAAATGTATAAAGGCGTCCTACTATGAAGTCATGATAGCTCATAGAAAAATACAATTGTTTCTGGAAGATGCATTTTTTCAAGGAGTGATTTCGGAACAACTATTTGATTTTCTTAGGAATGAAAATCCAGTAATTCCACAAGCTTTTGGAATTCCAAAAGTTCATAAAGAAGTTTTGAATCCCCCTTAGAGGGTGATTATTGCAGCTCAAGGGAGTACTACTTACCCCCACTGGTGTATTTATAGACAGGTTATTTAAAAACACATTTTTTTCTGTTGAATTTATATTGAAAGATTCATGGGATTTCCTATCCAGAATTAAACAAGAAATGCTCAGAGACACATGTTTTTTCTCAACTTTTAATGTGGTGGACCTTTTTACATCTATTCCCCACATTGAAGGGCTTGAACTTTTTAGGGAAGCCATAACAGAGCTTACTAGTTTAAGCAACAATATAGTAAACTTTGCAGTTGAAATTATGGAATTAATACTGGATAATAAATATTTTAGTTTTGAAGGCACCTTCTTTAAACAGATAAAGGGTGTGGCTATGGAGGCCAGTTGTGCCCCCTTTTATGCCAACCTGGTAATGTACAGTTGGGAACGTAAAAACATTTTTATTCCAAGATTTCAAAATAAGTGGGTTATATACCTACATGTTTGGATGACATTTTTATTCTGTGGAAGGACAATGTGACCGACATGAATGAATTTAGGGATTATATGGAAAATGTTTCCAGCTTCCTTAAATTCACAAATTCCTTCTCAGATTCTGTTATAAACTTCCTGGATGTCACTTTAGTTAAGGATCTTGTAAGCCATTCTTTTGCTTCCAAAATATTTAGGAAGGAAATCTTGTCAAATAATTATTTGGACTACCAGAGCCACCACCCCAAACACAGAAAAAAGAATATTTTTAGGGGCTAATTAGTAAGGGCATCCCATATGAGTTCTAGTTGGGAGATTTTCAAGAATGAAATGTTTAACATTATTACATTTTTTTTTTTGGAAAGAGGCTACCCCAGAGACTTAATATTGAATACTAGACTTGAGATAGCACATGAATGGGGTGCAAGATTTAAACCTATTCTAGGTATAAGTAAATGCTAATTTTTTAAAACCACAAGAAGATGAGAGCCATGGTCACTCTATGATTTTACCATATGGTGAAGGTTTCAAAGAAATTAAGGACATTATGAAGAGAAACTGGATAATTTTTACTACTAATAGTGACCTGTTAAGAGCATTAGGTGGACAGCCACAATTTGTTTGCAAGATGAGGAAAAACTTAAAATATTTGTTTGAACACCCTACCCACATTCAAATATTAAACAACAGGGGCACTAGTAAATGTGGCAAATGTGCACAATGTAATTATATTTTTGAAGGACCATTGTGTGTTTTACCTTCTATCACGAAACCTATTATATTTCGTCAAGGTAATTGTGGTACAAAAGGACTAGTATACTTGGCAGTGTGTACATCCTGCAATTTTTATTATGTTGGTAAAACAGAAAGATCATTGAGAAAATACATCTATGAACATACTTATGCTATTAGGAGTCATAACAAAAATAATGCATTATAGAAACATTCAGTTAAATGCAGGCAGTTTGTTAAGTTCAAGTTTGGAATTTTGGAAGTTATCCAGAAGACCACTAGACGGGGATGGTGGGAACTTCAAATAGAACGTAATGAACTCGAATGGCAACTTGAATTAAATGTAACTGTAGAACCTGGCATCACTGAAAACATTTCAATTTTACCAATATTAAAAATAAAGGCTTTGGTTAGGTAGATATGGTTCTGCCTTCTGGAAATATTTTTTATGGAACTGTATGTTTTTATTCAAGGTTTTTAAATAAATGTCTTATTTCTTTAAATGTGTTTAATTGATTAATAGTATTATATAACCATAGGCATGTGGTTATGGTTTATTTTGATGAAGTCTCAGAGACGAAAGCACTAAATAAACTGGAAGCTGTTTTGTATCCTGTTGGAAGTTTGGTGTTCCTTTTCATTATACTATACAATTGGACTGGCTTACAGTTCTGGGGCAGCCACAGGTAGCTCGGTATTTATTCATATATTCATTTTATAGTTACTTGCTTATTTCAATTGTAATAGTGCTTAGTTATAAGCACTTAAATAAACTTGAATTTGAACTTACTAAACTCACTGGTTGCCAAAAAAAGGTTTATTGTAAGAGTAATTTCCCAGAGTGACTAGAATTAACTGATTGTTTTTTTTTGAAGACTTGTGAGGTTCTGAAAGACCATCTATATTCAGATGTGCTTCAGTCCTCAACCCTACACCCATTGCCACCCTCCACTACATTATTTCCTTTCTATATTATACCCTTTGTAGTTTTCTAATCAAATTCACCCTCACCTCCAGTTATACCACAAGGTCAAACCCCCCCATTCCAAATAAACTATAATACATATATACCTCTAATAATACCCCTCCCCCTTACAGCACAATCTCATCTAAGCAATCTGTAATATTCATTGGCCTCAAAAATACCATGGATATTTATTTATTCATTTTCTATTTGACACCAGGTAGGTGAGCTGGTCTATCAAACATTTTTAGTCATGACCCAGGTATAATGACTTATCAACAAATGAGCAATATTTAACAATTAAAGCAGTATTGAAGGAATATCACAGAATGCAAGGATAATAAATTAATTATTTAACCCAAAATAGTTAATTAACCTTTGTAAAAGAAGGTACTTGAATACAAGCAGAAAAAAAATTGTTAAACAATAAATAATTAGTCAAATTACAGATGCTTAACATACTTCAGGAAAACAAGTACAGTCACCCTCTTTGCATCTGTGATCATTTAAAGCACCTTTAAAAAATAGAGTTTGATTGGATTTCAGTTAAGTGGGAAGGTTATTCCATACAGGAGGACTCATACTGGAGAAGACTCTTTTACCTGTTTGAATTCATGAACCTTAGTCAGGTGAGAGCTATTGTCTCATCCTATGAACTTCTTAGTGGGGTTTAACAGGTCACAATAATGCATGTAGTCATCTGCCAGCCAAACAAATTTTAAAGTTTATTTTCAGTGGTTTGTAGTTTTTGAGTATTCTAGGATGATTGTAGGTAGAGTAGTGAGAGTTATGGCGTGAGCATAGTTTTACTGATAGCTACATGGGCTATGGGAGATAGAAGGGAGATACATCAATACTATAATGTTGAAACTATGCATTTATGGACATGTAATACTGCAGTTACTAGTGACACTAACAAATATTAATGTATATAAAAGAGAATCAGTTCTGCACTAATCACATTTCAAAATGGACTACTCACACATTATTTCTGTATTTTCTTGGTAATGACTTGTATCTTACCACAGAAAAAGTCCACTTATTAACATATGATAAAATTACTTGCATAAAAGGGTACAAAAAGTACTTTACCTAACCCCCCCCCCCAAATTCTGACACAACTTGCAGTACTCATGCTAATATAAGCAAGTGATATTGAATTAAATATGGGACCCTAGACTGCAAGTTTAAAAAGTTTTCATCCATGAAGAGCATTTTAGTAGACTACATGAACACATGTAGTCTAAACAATAAATGGCCTTGATTTGAACTGCAGGCTGCTTTATATCAAACTAAAATAATTGTCACAGAAACTTGGCTTAAATAATCCACCAGGACTCCACTACATATTCATTAAAGCTACACCAGTTACAGTCAACATGCCAAGCACCATGCAAGGAGGTGATATGAGCTGGTTTTGACAGACAACACAGTAACCTTTACTGCTAAATTAAAAGCAAAAAGCAATTCTTAAAGACCCAAACTAAAGTTCTAGAAATTCTATTCAGTTGTCAGTGAAAATATTTTTACTATTATTTATATTCTACCTCCATTGTCTCTGCAAATCATTCATGCTTTCTTGGACAAAATACTAGGAATTATGTGAAGCATCATAAACATATTACCGTATGAAACCTAAGCATGGATTGTGGTGGACATAATGAACATCAACTAGCCAGACTCATAACATTGCATAATTTCTCTCAAGCTGAATCCAGTTGTACCAGATCAATCCCATGCCTTAAATGTAGCTTGATATTGGATGCAATAATAGCAAATATCCTAGTCAAATCAAGGAATCTGCACATTCTTCTCAAATGAGTGACCACAGCACAGTGATTGACAGTCTGCCTCTAAATTATCACACACTACCTCCCAGAATTGTACTCACCAATTCATCTGGTATCAGGTTGATAGACGAACTTCAAACATACATTGGCACTCCCTTTACTATTTTATTGACCCTTCATTTGCTTTGTTAACCTTGTACATGCAGAGCCCCTATTCAGGGCAAACAATGCCCATGTAAAAACTTAGAATGCAGGGTATAAATACACCTTGGATAGCAGAAAAATTAAAACATCAGATAAAACACAGAATGCAGAACCTAACAGTTTTAATAATTGCCCAGAATATATGAAACTTGGATGAGAAACAAGGATTAACACCAACATTGCCAAAGCACAATATGTTAGGAAACTGCCAACTAGAAAAAAAAAAAACAAGTAATCTCTGTGGTATCCCCAAAGTCTCAAACAACCCACTAAACAAGTATCGTGGGTCTTAAAACAAAACAGTGTAAGAAATTTCTCTGTGTGGAAAATTTTCAGTCTATATATCTCTAGTTAATCACAGTATATTAATTAGATCAGACAATAGTAGTAGAAGTAGCGAACTTAAACTCGTCAAGTCAGAAAAATAATAACAAATACATAATTTGAAATATTGTACAGAATTACTAAGTGTTTGAAAGTAATCCAAGCAAGGCAGGCAGTCTGTTTCCAGTTGAAAATACTTTATTAAGTACACAGACACAGCACAACCATTGACAATAATAAAATATTTTCCAAAATGGTGACTAGTAAGGCAGTTGCTTCAAAAATGATGAACAGCATAAAATATAATGTTACCAATGCCCCCAGTCAGTAACTAATATTTTGATAATACCCATCTCCCAATACCAGATATACCCTCACATAAATATTTACAATGCCTGCCATTCTATTCTCAAGCAATTAATAAAAGAAAAATACAGGAGATATTTGATCAAAAAGACTGTAATTTTAACCCCTGACATTTATACTATCTACGCCATGATCTTAAAAATGGCTACTCACTTAATAATGACACCTATTTTTTAATCAGGTCTGCCCATTAGAAGCACAGTCCCTTTTCAGTGGCAACCCAGGAGCAATGCCTGGTTAAGTTATTTGCCAAGATCACTCAGTAGGCAAATGAGGGGTGAGGAAAATGAACTCTGTACCACATGAACTATAGCTCTCAGCCTCAACCCTATGTGCCAGCTGTCAGTAATGTGGGCACTGTTGAGCTGTTGATGGCCTCCAGATATTATCTGCTCTTTTTATGTATGTGTGTGAGGGTCGGGGGAGGGCAATGTATAGCAACAGCAATTCATAGCAAGAGGATCTCTGGCTCAACTCCCATTTGAGGTGCCTTATATGTCGAGTCTACATGTTGTTCATATGTTCATAGTGGTTTTCTCCAGGTGCTTCAGCATCTTCCCACATTCCAAAAACATGCAGTATGTGGATTATACGCTCTAAATTCGTGTGTGTGTGTGTGTGTGTGTGAGTGTGTGTGTGTGTGTGTGTGTGTGTGTGTGTGTGTGTGTGTGTGTGTGTGTGTGTGTGTGTGTGTGATGGAAGAACAACCACAGCAGCAAGGCTAGCTACCCAACAGTGTTAACCCTGCCTTAGATGATTTTCACTATTGAAGTGACACCGTGACCCCATTCCTAAAAGGGAAAAAGGAGTTGTGAATGTATGTGAAACAATATATATATTGCAGAGGGTGAATTACAGTATGTATGTCGAGAGAAATAAAACCTATTCTAAATAAAATTAAAGTAATTCATTTTATACAACCACTGAGATATGCACCTATTTGTAGATAAGATGGAATGCAGTATTGTGTCATGGGCAGTTGTGGACAGCAAACAGCTTTCTACGGACAATGAACATTTATGGAAAATATGCATCAATATCTACAAAAGTTATCACACCAAGTATTACAGTCTAAGTTATTGCCAGCTACATAGAGTATTTTCCAAAGGGAGCTTCTCAGATGCAAGAGATGTCATAATATACAGGTAGTATATTTCATATATGTTCTCAAGAAATGCTTGTCAGGATCACTATATTCATGTACATCCTGAACACATACCCAAACTGTGATGCAGCACAACAGAGGCAACACAAATAAGTGGGGATACCTCTGTATCAGGCACTACATTATTTCTCAGTGTAGAGGTAATCTCATAAATGTGAGCATCTATGAATAATACAGACTTATATGACATATTGACTGATATATTTTTATCTTGAGTACCATAAATCATTAATGGACCTCACTGACATGCAATGATTCATAATTTTGGGAACTGATAACACACAGAAAAAATGTCTGACAACCCTTGTTGAGTTCAAATGTATGTGCCAAAATCCAAAAGTCTTGTAGAGGAACCAAACTCTGTTGGTGTTGATGGATAAAGCCTTTGTTATAACACAAACAGGTTGGTATCAGTTAGTGTCACAAACACCTGCAAGACCTGGTGAGGGTAGAGGGGAATGATGAGGCTATGCCTGCTCATCCATTGTCAGAGGAGGCATGGGGATGACATGTACAGTGGTCAGAGTAGGTGAATGTGCAGTCACAATTTAGGGAGGTGGTGGACTCACCGAAAAAGATGCTCAAGCCTAAAAACTCACAACGCTGTTATGGATGATGCTAGTATAGAGGGGTTGGGCCTCCCAGTACTGTGTCAATCCATCCTCAGAAAGCAGCAATGTTGGCTGCCAGTCTCACTGTTCTCCTCCCTTTGTCTTCTCCTGTCCATACCAGTTGATGAATGTGGAATGGTCATTTGGTGAGGCTGGACTGGGGGGGATTTAAAATACTTAGGTGATGCTGCACTACTGTTGTATCAAGGAGAGGAGGGCGCATGAGAGCCACACTTCCTCAGAAGTCATCACTTCCAACAGAACCCCCACAGATTTACAATCCATAAATCCATCAATTAATGAATCAATCGATCAATAAGGTTTGCAGATAAACATGTGTGTGATTCAGGACATATTAGTGCAGTGATAGATGAGCAGATTTATAAAAATGTCTGAGCTTTTCATGCATGTCTTGAATATTTCGGAGAGTTAGAGTACAGTATAGTATGGTCATACATGGATACACATACAGCTGATAGCAGGTAATATGTTGTAGTCTGAGCAATATGACAATATGTATGTACAATAGTGAACAGTGTAAGGCAGTAAGTGGGACAGAGTTGATACTGGTTCACACATGCTAGTAATGTAACTACTGTGTACACAAGTTAACTCTAACAATATAGTATCATTCCACATAAACATGCAGTAAAGTGACAGGAGCATAGTTGCTGTATATACCTCTGTGAGTTATGCACTTATGTCTCCACTTGTCACCCCATAAATGCATCAGAACCATAGTGGTATTAAGCACCAGGATACAGCTTAACAGTGAGGTTCTGAGATAAGTTTTATTTTTCTGTTGGTATGATGTTTAGAGACATCACCACCATTAATTTGCATATTACCCAGAAGTCTTTGTCGCATAGTCATAATGCTTAAAGAAACAATGAAGGCTGAAAGCAATACTTGAAAACTACAAACAGGAATAACTTTAAAAGCAAATGCTTGCTTGGACTTAGTGGTCACTGAAAAACTGACACGGCTAACTTTTACTTCAAAAAACACACAGAGAACCATTTGTATGTTTAGCACTTTCGTTCTGTGTAATAAAACTTCATCAGAGCTGATACAAAATGTTTAAGAGACAATTTATATACTCTAAATATTAAACATGTGATCGATTTAATTAATTAACACCAGAACTTTACAAGTTGGATGTGTCAGTTTTTAAATGATCACTAAGTCCAAACATTTGCTTTTAAAGTTTTTCCTATTTATAGTTATAATGCTCTTATAATATCAGTTATTTAAGTTAGTACTTTGTATTTCTAGCTTAGGGATATACAGCCGTATATACCTTCCACATATGGTACAAGTATACATTAACCATACCTATGTTAGTATTCTCAGAGCTGTGGTTATGCTTTTGGAGAATGTGAGTGTTGTAAGGATACTGTTGTTGGTTTGTTTAGTACAAGTCTTCATAAAATGTAACAAGGTTACAAGACTGCAGATATTTTTTACCTGTTCTCTGTTACTTGTTGTGTTTCTACATCAGCCATTTGTACATTTTGTTAATACACTATTCATCTACTGTGACTATACATAAAGCACCTTACTGCAGACCTTCACATGCCAAACAATATACAAATGTTTCTTTGAATAACAACAAGGAATATAGTTATTCTTAATTAACTTTATGGCTATATTTTGACTATGTGCAATATTTATAATATTAATTTAAATTGTGATAGCATCATTGTATGCATGAACAGTGTGAGCATAATATAATATACTCCAATACAATGGCATTAATGTGTGTTGTGAATGCACATTGGGGTACAATTATGTTAACAGATCATGTATGACACATTTCTTTATGACAAAGACGTGTTGGGGTTGGAATAATGGTTAAGATGTTTACCACATAGACACAAAGTATAGGGCTTGATTTTTACCATTGATCACTGGTCATTGGCTCACCATGTAATAGTCCACAGACTGAGTGGCTAGTATTTACCTATGAAAGGATCTCTAAACTGTGTGGCAACCAAAAAAAAAGGGTTATTATTATTATTATTTATTTATTTATTTGTTTTTTCCATGTGCAGTGTCAGTGTCTCAAGAAATAGTATATTTATCTTTGGTGGATGAAGGTCAGAAGCTGTTGGTTCTGTTCCCATTCCAGATGATTGGATTAAGTTTATCACAGTTGGGGGTTGGCCTAATGGTTAAAGTGTTTACCTCACAGACACGAAGTACTGAGTTTGATTTGCACCTTTAAATTGTGCAGTTAGTCCAGAGGGTTAAATGTATAAGCTGTGGTGGAGATAGAGGGTTTGATTTCATTTGATTGATTCAGTTCTCATTTGCCTACTCTGTGATCTTGAGCAAGTCACTTAACCAGAAAGTGCTTAGAAGCAAGTGGAGATTTGGGCTGAACTCCTCAATGGTCCCCTGAACTGAAAGCCTAGTAACTACCTATGAATATTTAAACTTTAGCTCGACACATCATTATTACACCTCCTATCTAGATATATGAGGTTACGATTTCCACGATGGTGCAGCGGTAGCATTGTTGCCTCACAGCAAGAGGTTCTCCCGTTCGATTCTAGACTTGGGTTGGGAGTGCCTTCTGTGTCGAGTCTGCATGTCCTCCCCACGGTCGAGTGGGCGTTCGAAAGACATGCGTTGGATGGGCGCGCCTTTGTTGAAGGTTGGGCATCGGGCTGGCAACTCGACACCATAAAAACCAACTGCCAATCATTAGCGGACCGGAGTTCCGCTGTGGCGACCCCTAACCAGGAAAAGCCAAAAGACAAACAACAACTACAAACAACAAAGGAATTTGTGAACTGAACCATCTTTACTTTGAACTACCTGCCAAAGACAACTTGATTTAAAAAGACTAAAAGGGACCCAAGTAGCACAGCAATTGAAGAGTCCAATTTTTCTATGATAATTAGAGCATCAGGTATACTACAGTAATACAACAGCACAAAGCCCCTTCAAAATCAGGCTCTAACAAATGTTGCTAAGGTTAACTATACAAGCATCTTGCTCACAGCCGACATAGGAAAACAGCATAGGACTGTCTAGAACATATTATAATTTAGAATGGTCATTTTGTATGTGGTTTGTTATAAAGTTTGGTAAATATAATGTACATTGAACATATTTTATGCTACCTATGTATGTCACTGCTACCAGTACATTGTGTAACACAGAACACCAAACTACCACGTTATCCACAATGGCTTTAAATGAGTAAACTAAAATCAAAGTATCTAAACGTGTAAAGCAAGTCCCAAGATGCAGGAAATAATCACTGTAATAGTTAAAAATTAAAATAAAAACCCAGTTAAGCTCTATTATCTTAGAAAATATTTCATTAAGATTTCATCAGAACCTGTTGTTACAGTTTTGCAGTCCATCACAATATTAGCACGTGGACCACTACTAACTTTCTGCTGCACATTGCATTTCACTCTGCACTGTTCAATAGTGTGCACACATGTGCTCATGCTGCTCAGACTATGACATGCTAACAGGTATCAGTGTTAGGTGTATCTAGGCATGACTGTATTCCATGGTACTCTAATATGATATTCTTGACATACCCATAAAGTCCAGGTTTCTGCAAGTAAACTCATTCTGGTGGTAAGTCATATGCATATTCCTGTGCAAGACTGTTTTTTTTTTCAAAGACATGGAGATTATTGCAGTCTGCCTTCTCCAAACCCTCCTCTCCTCTCCTTGGTAGCAAGTCACCTAATGTAACTCAGATGATTATCCTTTTTGTGTTGGAGCCACCTGCTTGCTGCAAGAGGTGAGTAAGCATGGCAGCTTTTACTGATGCTCATATATGTAGGATAGCTTGAAACATTGTTAGGAGGCCCTACTCCTCTGTGCTGGCATTATTCAGAAGGCAAGTTTGAGTGTTTATGCATTATGTCTCTTTAGGTGTGTGTTCCCCCTCCTCTCCAAAAGTGATAATATCCCCTCATGGCCTGCCCATTCACCTAGTCTAGATGCCATTTACTTTCTGCCTTTATTAATGCCCAGGGCCATAATGACCACCTGTGCTACCTCAGTATATTGTCAATATCCTTCCTATCAAATAGTGGCGAGCTGGCATAGCCTCATAATTCCTTTTCTGGACAGATCCTGTAGGTGCTTGGATTGCATAAATTAACCCAGGTGTATGTCATTGTCAGGGTTTTATCCCTCAATATTAATGTAGCTGGTCTTGTCATACACTACTGGATCTGCTAATGTTGGTGAATATCGGTACTATGTGCTATCAAAACCTGGGAAGATACACATTTTCAGACAATACGATTCTGAAACATTGCATTCTAATGAAGTCAGCTAGTGATGTGTTGCATTGGAGAGCTAAATATGGTGCCAATATGTCATATAATTCTGTAGTATTCTGGGACTATTACCTCTAAAATGAGAGGTATTGTAGTCATCTGATAGTAAGGTATGTCCACTTATCTATTATATCACACCCACTGGGCTGTATCACATTTTAGGTCTGTGTTGTATATGTGCATGACTATAGTGCTCCTGTCATGTGTTAATGGCGAGGAACACTTTTGCATGGAAGATACAACCAGTCAAAATTGTGATTTGTCAGGCTTCCTTTTGAAGTTGTTTAATGTAGATGATAAAACTTCCATTGCAATGTTTGGCATGGACGCATCTTGTGAGTACTGATGCAAATTTTTCATATATGTGTTTTTTTTCCTAGCTATGTTATGTTCTCAGCACATAAATGTGTTTCTCATCTGCAAGTGTCCATAACTGTATACGACATACCAGTTGCATATATAATCAGATGCATATCTATGTGATTGGGTAGAAAAGTGAATGACTATAATGTTCAGATAGAGCATAATTTACTTATGTATCTATATATCTCTATGTATGTACTATATACATATATTTACATATGTGTGTGCATTTATGTAAATATATGTATATAGTACATATATTTACATATGTGCGTACATTTATGTATGTGTATATATAACCATTGTGTATGCAAAGTCAGTACACCCTGCATTAATGCATTGGATAACAATTTGTCTTATCAATGATACAATCTACATACATATCACACATGAAAACTGTTAGTTACATTGCCTTTTAATTCCTCCAAAACTTTGGAGAACAATAGCATAAGAAGTTTTGGAATTCTTACTTTTGCATGTGTACATACTGTATAACTATAATAGATGCAAAGTCATCATACATTGCATTATTGATTGGATAAAACCTACCTTAGCAACATTACTGTTTTTTCATATCACATGTGAATACTGTTTCCTGCACTGACTTAATTATACCTAAGAGTTTGAAGTAGCTTGTTGTAAGACTTTTTGGAATCCCACCCTATGTGACTTAACATTGTACAACTGTGTGACTGTTTGGATTCACAAATGTGAATGTTTAACTTTCTAGCTCACTGAGACTGCATCTTCAGACTATGTGCTTAATCAGGCTCAATTGTTCACAAACAGTTTTCCCCAGAATAATGGATTGTTACAGCAACACAGTATGGCTCTTTTTGATCCACTGGGTTTAGCTAATGTTCTAAATAAGTCAGAGATGTAGCTTTTGAGCCTTATTTGCTCCTTACAAACCCAGCTCTCTGAATATATTGCACTGTCCATCAGTATCAAGCTTAAATTTAAGCTTCTTTCTGTTAACACACATTTTCTTAGTTTAATAATTCCTTTTCTCTCAACATAGTTGTGCTTCTCTCTTTTTGATGCAACAGTATTCAGAGCACTTACAATTGTTGCATTCACAAACAACTCATTCTCTGTTTCTAAGTCAGCAGATTAACTGTGGAGACTTCCATTACATCAGCCACTTGCAAAAATTTTCCTTTCATTATCTTTCCTTTTGTTTTGTGTGTACATTTTGAGAAATGTTTCAGTTCACCACATTCTTGCATTGTTTATTCAAACCAAAATAGACCTTGATCTAATACATTTAACCATACCTGCAATAACATGACATCTGTTCAAATGGTTTTCTCTTATTATCAGCTGTGCGATTATAGTCTTGTCATCTTGTTATACCCTTTATTGCAAAACAGTTTCTTACTTTTTTGTATTATTATGTGTAGCAGCATATTTTTTCTTTTTCACTTTAAAACTTTTGTTCCATTTTTTTTCTGGTGGATTATGCACTCCAAGTCCCAGCCCAGTACCCCACTTCTATCACTGGGTCTGACAGCCGCCTCCTTGAGGCACTGGACCATTTGCAATAGGGCTGTGTCCAACACAGACCTTGGGGGGTCCTGGGGGTCTGGCCATTCATATCTGGTGGTGAAGGGGGTTCTACTTTGATGACCTACCCCTTGCTTCACCCTTTCCTTTGGTCCCTTTTGGCACATCTGAGGGGTGAGAGTGAAATATGGCCATACAGTCTAGCATCCTACCTCTGCAGTAGTACAGCTCTGTCTTTACCCTATACTCTCCTTTGACCAATGCCTACAAGTGTGATTTTTCCCAGCCCCCACCAGGGATCATCATAGGAGATGCCCACAGAACCATCTAGTTACCATAGAATCATCCATTCTCCAGGGATGGTAACAGCCACCCCTCTCTACGAGATGTCCGAGTTACTGATCAAACCCAGGTAGCTTGGGCTGTAGTCAGGGCTTTAACCCTTCATGCCACTGGAGTGACTTGTTCCAGTTCAAACTTACATCCATCCATTTGTTTTGTGTGTTCTCTTAATTGATTACATTTTTAAGTTATCTGCTTTGCACACATTCACAGCTTTTTTGAGTATTAATCTGCTCTGAATTTAAAAGCAAATATTGAAGTGCAAATGCCAAAATTGCTTTGCAAGCAAATGTACTCATGGTGGGAGTGATCCAGAGATACACATAGCCCAGCTGTGCAAAGCCTGTAAATATCATTGCCATCAAAGCATAGTAATGGCTGTACAAGAAAATGGAAGCGAGCAGCATTATTATGATGAGAGTGATGCTGAATGCAAATGCGAGGAGCATAAGAAATCTGAATGATATGCTGCAGCCACCATTGTAACTGTATGACATAAAATTCTTGTAAAAAGAGGCAGAGACTGTGCTAAGATATTATTGGAAGCAGCATAATTAGCAGAAATGTACTTGTCTGAGGTTGTCCTCACAGCCAGTAGCCATGAAGGTACACATTATTACCCTTCTCATCCTAAAGTTATCTAACTATACCTTGCATTTCATTCCCTCCATGACACAGAAACAGTGGACTCCTACCATATGGACAAAAATAACATGTAGAAACTAGTACATACGTGTTGCTCTCAAATGCAAGCTCATAAGATGCATGGAATACTGATTCCATGCAGCATTAAGGTATGTGTATCACTGACAATCCTGGCTACAGTGATCTTCCAATGATCAACTGCCTCATGGATGCTATTCCAGTTTTAAATAACATGCTGAGGAGCATATATGTGGTTCCCATGTAATACAGAGGAGTAAGAAAGCACCATGTGGACAGTTTATGAAACTGACTATTTCCCTGAGCTATTGCATACAATTAAATGTACCCTCATTGCCATCAAGACCCCAGCTGGGGCACACAAGACAATGGTATATCAAGCATAAGGGATTCCTTTCCATCAACTGTCAGATGGACTGCAATGCAAGGTGTAATATAAAGTGTGCCAGTGTACCACGCTGGTAATGACCACATTTCACACATCTATAATACATTCACCTTATGTCAGCAATTTATATGGGGTGACTTCCCCAGGGACATCTTATTGGTGATGCAGGATATGCTCTGGAGACATGAATAATGATACCCATATAAAACCTACCAACCAGAGAATGCATACAACACATTGCTATTGCAGACCAAAACATTGTTGAGTGGTTGTTTGGAGTAAGGAAGCCTTGTTTCCATTGTAAGATGCTCCCAGTGGTTCCTTAGGGTGCAATCCTCAAACATGCAGCAAGATATTTGCATGTGTGCAATGTTACATAATATGTTGGTATACAAACAAATATAGCAGGTAGTGCCATTGTGAGGATGCAATCTGCTGGAGTCAGTAATAGTGGAGGTGTTTGGTGAGAAGATTGTGGAGGACCCAGATGCAGGTAATAACCACATGAGATCAAGATAGGTGCTGTGTACTGTGACACTGGCTAAGAGGCAGTGTCTGGTTCACAATTCTAGGTCAGTTTAGATATAGTAAACAGTAACAATAATGCATGAAACACTACAACCAGTCTATGTGATACTATGCATGGACGAGTCATGCACTACGTTAGACACAGGCTACCCACCAGACAGACTACAGTAGGTCAGGCATAGTTGGCATCATATGTGAAGGTGTGGAATCCCATGCTGATAGATGTTGGCTATGAATAAGGTATGTGTTTGGTGGTTAATGATGTAGAGGTGTGTGTGTTTGTGTGTGATGGTGTGGAGGGTTTGGTGAACTGTGAAGACCATGCAGTGATGAGTTGGTGCCACCAGTGACGTGTGTGTGGGCAGAGGTTGGTGGTGGTGATGTGGTGTTGTTTGGTGTGGACACAGATTCTGAGGAAGTTGCTGTGCTGTGCATGTGGTTCTATGACAAGTCCATGGCACCCTTAATGTGTATGTGTGTGTGTGTGTGTGTGTGTGTGTGTGTGTGTGTGTGCGTGTACAGTGACTATGCACATCCCCATTCATGGGCAAACACCCTTTGAGGAACGCCACTGACACAAACATAATCTGCAACTGGTACAGAGGAATGTGTGGTCTGTTAATGTGAATAGGGGATCGTGCCATGGGTACCCTGAGCACATGCATCCTTTCTGTGTATGCATCCATTGTGACTTGCAAGTCCTCTTGACAATGGCAGTGGACCAAGACCATTTCCTGATCATCCTTCATTAGGCTCTAGGCTTCTCCATCAGATGCAGAAAAGGAGTGGGCATGATGGTGGAGATGCCCACAATATGCAACTACACATGGGCACTTTGAAGATACAAACTATCCACTATTTCTGTCCAAAATGTTACATAAATTGGGATTAGTGTTTTTGTTTTGCTACAGGTCAGAGATGGATCAAAGAGACATTATTTCCTAGAAGGTCTTGTGACTACCAACCACTGGAAAGCCTGACAACTGCTTCTTAGGAGCCAGTTTGGGATTAGTTTTACTGTTTTGCTCCTGTTGAGAGAAGTAGTCGTGAATCATTGATACCTGGCTATGTCTGATTGGGAAGTGTGTGTGGTACATTCCTGACAGGTAGTGTGAGTGGTACTTTGCTGACTGAGCAGTGTGAGTGGTACTTCCCTGATTGGTCCATTTTCCCTTTTGGTGGAAACCACTTAAATTTTAATTTTGAATTAAAAAAAGGAAAAAACAACTGTCATGGCTGATTAATACTGCAACTCACTTTCAAAAAACAGCCAATCAAGGAAAACAAGTGTAACAGACAAATTAAACTTGTTTTCCATGGTTGGCTGTTTTTTTTTTTTGAGAGATTGATTCTGAATTGTTATGCAGCTTGCCTTCTTTTTGTGCTGAGCTACGGAACATGAGAACTAGGACCTCTACAAGGATAAGTTTACAACAAGATTATAGTCCCATGTAACATCTGGGGCAAGTCACTTAAGTATTTGACCCTACCTCCCAGTCCAGAGTCAACAACTGGCTAGTCTAGGTTCACCAACTGGTATGGACAGCAGAAGACAGGGGAAGGATAAGAGCAAGATTGGAAGCCAATATTGGTACTTACAGGGAATGGCTTGACACAGTACTGGGAGGGCAAACCCCTCTATGCTGGTGTCATTCATAACAGCGTTGTGAGTTGTTCTACTCTGTAAGGTGATCAGCAAACAGACAGTGACCTACATCTCAGGAACCAGCTTGGGATTAGTGTTACTGTTCTGCTCCTGGTGAGAGAATAAGCAACAGAATATTGATTCTTGTATAACTCTGTAGTGAGACCAGCACTTGCAATAGCCAGGAGTACCAATACTGATAGATCAGCTGCCCTCTAAATGAACTTTAAAGTGTCACCATAAATATTTCATCCATAAATTTGTAAGGTTTACTGTAGCCATATATGTCTATGACCCCCGAATACTATACAAATCCCATTCTTCCAGCTTCTGGCAACATGACTCAGCAGTCTGCTCTCACCCCATCTGTGGACAGTGTGATTACATTAGGTGTTATACGGCAGAGTAGCAACTGCCTTATGCTTATTGAATGTTCACTGTTGCTGCCAATTGACAGTACAACTTATAAGAGATGTAAATATTTAAGAAACATAGAGGCTCACTTCTTGCATAAGTCAGCTATCAATAAGCATCATACAGCCACAGTACCACATCAGTTATAGCACTCTGCTAGGCCCATAAATTATGATGATACTATAAAGAAAAAAAATCAAATACCTGCTAGAACACCATCTAAAATATCCCAGCTTTCAGTACACAAGGCAACATAACAGGCTCCAATTCAAATCTGGACAACATCAAGGTGATACTACTCAGTGCATGGAGTCTAAATAGAAAGACGTCAGAGCATGAGGCCCTCCGGTGACTTGAACAGATTCATAACTGTGCAGTTACTGACATAGTTTCAGTACAATGATAGCACTTCCTGCATACCAGGGTGCACTGCCTATCATGCTATCAGACCCTTGAGCAACAGTTAGAGTGTATCTGTATTTCTTAGAAACACCATTACATCCCCAACAAAGTATTCATGACTCTAACTTGGAGCTCCTGTAGATCTAAATCACCTTAGCAAAGCCAACTATTACTTCATTACTAGATACTGATTCCCATCAATGTCCTCCAAAAATTATTGAACTTACCTTTGAAGCATTAAACATCAAACCAAATACTTTCTTGTTAAAGGACTTAATTATACATGCGAGTGACACACTTACATCTCAAAAATAGTTATGTTCAGTGTTTCTTAGATGTTATTCCAATGGACTGGAACAAATTGTAAAACTACACACTAAAGGCTCTAACAGCCTTGCCATTAACGTCCTAGCCCTGCCTGTACCACACATCTCCTCATCCCTGGTTAAATCTGATCACAAATTGGCCATCTCCTCTGTTAGGTCACGTAGTACTACCCCATCAACAAATGAGGCCATCTTTGGGGACTTCTTCAGGGCAAGTCTACTTCAGCTTGCAGAAGACATATGCATAATTCCCAACAAGCTCTTGCAAATAGATCCAAATGAGAGGGCCGATGCATTCACAACTGACTTCTACCAGCATCTAAATAGCTGCGTGGAAAAGTCAGTGCCTGTCTGTCCCATCTTCCATAAATATAATGATAAATTTATGAATAAACCTCTCTGGTAGAACTCCCATTGTATATCAAAAGAAGGCAAAATAATGAAAATTTACAAGAAATCCCCATCTCTATACCTCAAGACACACACTGAAACCTGCTGGCAAGGTACTTAAGAGCACTATTAGAAAATGTAAAGCAGAGTTCAAACATACGGTTGGCACAGATAGCAAAGGAAGCTACAAACCTTTCGTCAGCTATGTCAGAAAATTAAGGAATAATGTCAAACATTACATTCAGCATGTTCAAAATAATACCATACGCTATGATCCCAAAGATATAGCTAATTTATTAGCAGACAAACCTAGTGCTAACTTTACCTCATCTATAAACATTATTTCACCATGAAACAAGTCTTAGAATCTCTATCAAAGGCTAAAACTAATAATTTCATGATACTCAGCAACATACTAGGTACATTCTCATCAGTGCCATCATCATCATCATCATCTTTCGGCTTTTCCCGTTAGGGGTCGCCACAGCGGATCATCTCTTTCCATTTCTTCCTATCCTCTGCATCTTGCTCTATCACACCAACCGCCTGCATGTCCTCTCTCACCACGTCCATAAACCTTATCTTAGGCCTTCCTCTTTTCCTCTTACCTGGCAGCTCCATCCTTAGCATCTTTTTCCCAATATACCCATCATCTCTCCTCAGCACATGTCCAAACCAACGCAATCTCGTCTCTCTTGCTTTGTCTCCAAACTGTCCAACATGAGCTGACCCTCTAATATACTGATTCCTAATCCTATCCATCCTAGTCACACCGAGTGCAAATCTTAACATCTTTAACTCTGCCACATCCAGGTCTGACTCCTGCCTTTTTGTCAATGTCACTGTCTCCAACCCATATAACATAGCTGGTCTCACTACTGTCTTGTAGACCTTCCCTTTCACTTTTACTGGTACCCGTCTGCCACAAAATCACTCCTGACACTCTTCTCCACCCATTCCACCCTGCCTGTACTCTCTTTTTCACCTCTCTTCCACATTCACCATTACTCTGAACTGCTGATCCCAAGTACTTAAACTCGTCCACCTTTACCAACTCTACTCCCTGCATCCTCACCATTCTTCTACCCTCCCTCTTAGTTACACACATATATTCTGTCTTAGCCCTGCTGACCTTCATTCCTCTTCTCTCTAGAGCATATCTCCACCTCTCCAGAGTCTCCTCAACCTGATTCCTACTCTCACTACAGATTACAATGTCATCTGCAAACATCATAGTCCACGGGGCCTCCTGTCTGATCTCATCTGTCAACCTGTCCATCACCACTGCAAATAAGAAAGGACTCAGAGCTGATCCTTGATGTAATCCCACCTCCTCCTTAAACGGATCTGTCACTCCCACTACAGTCCTCACCACTGTCACACTACCCTCGTACATATCCTGCACCACTCTTACATACTTCTCTGCCACTCCCGACTTCCTCATACAATACCACAACTCTTTTCTAGGCACCCTGTCATATGCTTTCTCCAAGTCTACAAAGACACAATGCAACTCCTTCTGACCTTCTCTGTATTTCTCCAATAACACTCTCAGAGCAAACATCGCATCTGTAGTGCTCTTTCCTGGCATGAAACCATACTGCTGATCACTAATCATCACCTCCCTTCTTAACCTAGCTTCTACTACTCTCTCCCATAACTTCAAGCTGTGACTGATCAGTTTTATCCCTCTGTAGTTACTGCAGCTCTGCACATCACCCTTATTCTTAAAGATAGGTACCAAAACACTTTTTATCCACTACTCAGGCATCCTCTGACTTTCCAACATTTCATTACACAATCTAGTTAAAAATTCCACTGCCATTTCTCCTAAGCACCTCCATGCTTGCATTGGGATGTCATCTGGGCCAACAGCCTTTCCATTCTTCATCCTCTTCATAGCTGTCCTTACTTCCTCCTTGCTAATCTGTTTCACTTCCTGATTCACTATCCCCACATCATCCAGCCTTCTGTCTCTCTCAATCTCTTCATTCATCAGCCTCTCAAAATACTCTTTCCATCTACTCAACACACTCTCCTCTCTTGTGAGCACCTTTCCCTCACTATCCTTTATAACCCTTACTTGCTGCACATCTTTCCCAGCTCTGTCCCTCTGTCTAGCTAATCGGTACAGGTCCTTTTCTCCCTCTTTAGTGTCCAATCTCTCATACAACTCTCCATACACCTTATCCTTAGCTTTCGCCACCTCTCTCTTTGCCATGCGCCTCATCTCCTTATACTCATGTCTACTTTCTTCATCTCTTTGACAATCCCACTTCTTCTTCACCAGCCTCTTCCTCTGTATACTCTCCTGTATTTCCTCATTCCACCACCAGGTCTCCTTGTCCTTCTTCCTCTGTCCAGATGTCACACCAAGCACCTTTCTAGCAGTCTCCCTTACTAGTTCTGCTGTAGTTACCCAGCTATTCAGTAACTCTCCACTGCCTCCAAGTGCCTGTCTTAACTCTTCCCTAAACTCCACTTCATAATCACCCTTTTTTAACTTCCACCATTTAATCCTTGGCACTGCTTTCACATTCCTCCTCCTCTTCTTGATCACCAACGTCATCCTACAGACCACCATTCTATGCTGCTTAACTACACTTTCCCCTGCCACCACTTTACAGTCTCCAGTCTCCTTCAGACTGGCCCTTCTACATAAGATATAATCCACCTGTGTGCATCTCCCTCCACTCTTGTATGTCACCCTATGCTCCTCCCTCTTCTTAAAATATAAAGTGCCAAATATGTACTATTTGTGCCGCTACTTAAACTATTCAGGCTTAGTCTATCTACTAAGTTTGTTCATAATGCTTAGAGAACAGCCACTGTGACTTCCCTGCACAAGTGTAACTCCTCTACACACTTGGGTAATTATAGGCCTATCAGCCTTACCAGCCTTATATACAAAGCCAAGGAACTTATAATAGCACAACTCATTTATGCAGACATAGGCAACATACCTGAAATAGACGCCTCTCAGTTTAGTTCTGTGAAGGGCAGGTCCTGCCTCCTGGAGATAGTAAGCTTCTTTGAAAAAGTTACAGAGGCTGTGTACAATAGTCACTCTGTTCACTCCAGCTGTCCAAACAGATCTCAGGATGTGAAAGTTGCTGGTACACTCTCTGATTGCAAAACTGGAATGAATGGATATGCCACATGAATCTGTGCTATCCCCTCTGCTATTTGGCATTTATTTTTGTAGATATTCAAGCTAATACAATACCCCAGATGTGTAGCTCACCAAGTTTGCTGATGACAGCAATCTGGATACCTTGTACTAAACAGCTCAAGCAAGGACTGGAATATGCACACACCTGGTGTACTGAAAACAATATTAAGTTAAATGCATAAAAGTTCAAAGTAGTTCAGCAAGAAAATCTGTGCCCACCTCGTGTTGAAAATGGTACTCTTGTTCAGACAGAGACTTGATACTTTTGTGGACAGCTCTCTCTCTCTCTCTCATTTGATCTTTGTTTCCACCACAGTCAGGAAACCCTTCTATTTGGCCCAATTAATTATACCAAGGAAAGAGCCAGAGAAATCATCCTACTTCTGCATTCTTCCTTTAGTAGATCAGCATTTGATGCAATGCCCTCATTGGTGTGTACAAATTCAAGCATATCTCTCAGCTGGAAAGGGCCAAATACTTCTATCCAAGAATATTAAATATTTTAAATCCTTCAGCTATCCCTAAAGATTAGTCTGACTCCCCTTATATTCAATAGCCTATCAGCTGCTCTGAGCTGACTTGTGTTTAGCTTTTGGAGCCATGAAAGACCCAATCCTATTTGACCCCCTATTACTTTGCAAAACCAGTGTCTTTACAAAGATACGGACTATGGACCTGAATCTTCACTAAAATATAAACAAGACTCGCTTGAGGGATAGGCTGCTAACACAGTGTAGTCCCAGCCTATGGAAACATTTCCACTGCAGTTCAATACAGTATTACTTTGGCTACCATTCAGACTAGTCATGATGACTGGATGGATTGGCACTAATTTACACCAGAGTTATCATGTAAGGCTCTGCTCAGTTTGGGAGGTAAGTGGCATTAAGTGCTTGGCAATGGTGGCAAGAACTTTTAAGTTTATCTGTGTAAATGTCTATATGAATAGGCATCTCATGGTCCCTGTAATCATTTGGCCAATACTGTTCCTATGTTCCAAAATGGGCAAATCAGCTCAGGTGTGGGGCAGGCATGCTAGTCCCTAGTGTCCTCCCCATGCTCATGGGGACTGCCAGCAACCCCTGATATGTGTGGTACAGGAGGTGGGGATGCAATCTGTTTTGTTATGGCAGCCAAGACCTACACTACTATGGTATTCCGTGACCGAGAGGTGGTTGAACAGACAATGGAACAGTTGTTGAGAAAGGTTAGGGTCGTACACCTGCCATGTTACCCATGCCTGACTGTGCCACTGTGATAATGCGCTTTATCAGGTTGTGGCAGCCATTAGTATCAGGTTCAGATATTTCCTTGATTCCAGACATGCCCACATCCATGGTGGAAGATCCAGACACTGAACCACTAGTAAAAGAACTCAGACACACCCAAGGATACTAGTGCTACTTTACAGCACTCAGAGAGCCCAGTGAGACTACAACTGTAAAATAGAATGATATGAACAAAAGATAGGTCACTTACCTTTGTAAGACTGATGTACTACTTGAAGACTGGAAATACCTGTAAAAATGAAATTAACATATTTAGTATGAGTCAGTTCTGCCCCATCATGTTGCACTACACGATACCTATGTGAAGAAATACTCACCTTGGGCATCATGAACTGACACCAGCAGTGGTAGGTGAAGTTCAGTGCCTTTGTCAAATCCTCTAGTGGATAACAGAGAGTGGTCTTGTCTCATGGGCAGAGTTGCCAGAAACTCTTCTATATCTGTAAGAGATAGTTGAGTAGGCAGGCCAGAACCTGTAGCCACCTGCTTCTGTACAGAACTAGTTGTCTTGCTGCAGGCATGATAAATAATGTTGATGACCCTATGGTGCATTTGCTCTTGGGATCTGTTATGGCTACTGACAGCATTTACTTGGGCAATAAGACCCCCCCAATAGACTTGTTTATCAAAGTCCCAGTCGCTCCTGTCCTTAAGAAAGATCTGCCAGGCAGCTCATGGAGGACATGCAGCAAGATTTCAGTCTCCACCTGGGATAACCTTTTCATTCATTTCCTATCCTTTGGAGCCATCCTGCTCTGGTAAAGGTGAGGACTGACCCAAAGTAAGCTGTTGGCCTGTTATACCTGCTACACCACCATACCTGTACACCAACACACCACCGCACAGTCCACAGATAGCACACACTGTGCACCAACTGACCCACACACAGAGGCACAGACCACCTTTACAGGTGTCTGTCATAGGGCAGGAGTTCATAACAGATCTTAGGTGTGTTTTAAGCATATCACACTGTATAGCATGTACTTTTGAAACTCATTGTTTTAGTCTGACTTAATCTCTGCATCCTGACGTGTTCCATGTATCATGGCCCATGTATGGCCTCCACTACACTTGCAGATGACTACAGTTGTGTTTTTTTGTACCTTGTCTATACCACTTGGTATTAAATTGCAATATATATATTACCAATGTATCTGCCTGTCTCCCCTCACCCCCACCCCAGGACACATGATATTAATCAGTCATGACATTCTGAAAAGCATTTACTCTCCCACATCTGGCAACAGAGACATATGGTGAAAGGCACTTCTTCCATTATAAACAAAACGTGGGATACGCAAGATGAAAAGGCAGTCCAGCACCAAACTCACTCAACAGTAGGGTGATCCATTGTCAATTTCAGAACCCTCACACACTCCACATATCTCAAAAACACAGTCTTCCAAGTACATATCCCCACACAATAAATAAGAGAGAAATGGCTGTGAGCAATGTCAACCCCAAGTCCCCAGACTTCATTTAAGGACTGTATGCTCTACACCGATCGACCATATCTTAGGGTCTCATGAGTAAATCACTGTGGGAGTACATTTTATGGCATAATGAAATCTTTTCCTGTGTCCTCTACCTCTACTCAGCAGTCACTTGTTGACAACTCCCATGCAACCATAACTATCCCGTTAGAACAGAAGGTGGTTTATCCAAACATGTGCATGCACTATCCCCTGTACACTTACCTCAGCTGTAGTCAACCAGCTAATCCTAAACAGATGTTTCTCCTTATTTCCACTTGCTTTGATTGAGTTTAACAAATTCAGTACTGTAATGGTTGCAGCTATATTTATCTTGGAATTTCAAGGTTCATAAAGTGACAGTTACGATAATGAGACAATAACAGGTAAATGTTTCTGGACTACAGTGTAAGAATGGTCACGAAATGCATTGTGTGTGTGTGGGGGTGGGGGTGGGGGGATAGTTACTGACCTCAATAGGCATGAGAATATATTATGTTTGTCCAAGTTCCTAACAGGAGCTAAAGTGTAAAAGAGGAATGATATGTTAGTTTTATAGACAATACACAAGCATATCATCAGGTGTTCACACACAAACACCACCCTGCTCTGACATGTATTTCATCATATGTTAGCATTGCACACTGTCACATTGCTTTGGTGCCCATTACTACACATCACATAATAACAGAAACAAGCATTAATGTGAATGTCCTACCATATTCCTCTGAACTACATCTGTGAAGTAGTGGTGGCTTCTGATAACACAAAGTGTGGCAGGATTCCCAGGTGATGCTACAAGGAGACCAGAATATTTCTGTACTTAATGTACAGACACCAAAGGAACCACCTGCTGGGGACCTCTTATGATTTTCCCCAATGTAAGGTGGATGTTTGGCATTGTCTTGCCTTGGCAGTGACTGCTGCAACAGGCATAACCCACCACCTTCCATGGCCCCTGCTCTCCTGCATTGCACTGCCACATATGTACACAGAACCTAGTTAAGGTCCATGCCTTCCCACCCTTTGTGACTCACTATGTATAGTTCCACTTTACTCTGTAGTCTGCTAGGTCATAATTATCTTCCACATTGTCATCGTATACCTAGCAATATTCTTCTTCTCCAGATACTTTTATGTCAGATAGGCTTACACAGACCTACAAGTGTTTTCTCTGTTGTGTCTCTCTTTCCTGTTATCGCTGCTTTATATTAATTTGATGTTTATTTTACTTCTTTTCATTTATGTTACTACTTTATGCAGTGTCAGCCACAGCTGTGGCTGCAATGTGACAGTGGTCTGTGCCATGTTACATGCACTCTTTTGAGATCAGTAGGTCATGTGACTGCCCTTACCACATATTCCTGTTTGCATGGCCAGTGAGGTTTCTGCTAGTGAATTCCTTATTAATTCCCATCACACTGACTGCCTATTAGATTTTTAATTTTCTTCTGGATGCATTGCTTAACTCTGATCGCAATAGTTAGCCATTGTGTAACTATGTAAACAATGTTTCTGAACCCATGTGTTGATTCAGTCTATTTGTTTCTCAACATATTATATTTTATGCCTCAAGCATTCTGCCTGTGAAAAACCATACAGCTCACACTTTTATGTAAACCTTAGCACAGTCTCATAAGCATCACTTAATTACTGTGCCCCTAGTTCAGGTGAAAAATAAATGATAAATATATGAAAGCTTTTTCTTATGGACACAGTGCTGTTTGAATTGGTATTTGATGTCTACTAAGTCAGTTTACTGTTCTTTAGTAAGATTACAAATGTTAAATGTTTTTATTACATCAAGTACAGTAAGACGAAGAAATCTGGACACTTGCATGTCTTTTCTTTTCTCAACTATGCTTGAAGCAATAGAAGAGGGATCAAACCTCCACAGTCATTGTTTTCAGTTTACTGCCAAATTTCCCAGGAAATTCTAGGATATTAGTGGAATTGATGGATAAGGCTGCTGCTATGATGAAGAAATGTCATTGCTTTTGAAGTTTCTCATGTTGGCTGCAGTGCTATTTAGCAAGAAAGCTCAGTATTTCACCATGTAATACTGAAGTGGGAAATGACATTATCATTAAGAAGCTTCTGGTACTTATTTAATATTTCCATGTTGTCATTTCATGTCATTGCTTGTTTTCTGCTAGTTACATTCCTTTTGGTATTCATTTCTCAGAGGTGGTCAAAATCATTGCCTTTTTTTTTTTCAAATTATACATGGCAGTCCAGTGGCAGTTGTATTAGATATTAGATAGAGTAATTTATATGAGGAATTCTTTGAAATTGTGCTTAATAATAATTTCATTTGTTTTGAAGGGAATTATTATTTACAAAAATGCGGGGTGCAATGGGGCATTTGTTTTGAAGGGAATTATTATTTACAAAATGCGGGGTGGCAATGAGGTCCCGTGTGGTGCTGTTTATGCTAATTTGGTTATGGCTTACTGGGAGCATAAATACATTTTCAGCAGTACTTTTTGGAATAGTATTAAGTTGTATTGACATTACCTGGACTATATATTTATTATCTGGGAGGGCAGTGAAAGCAATTTCAACAGGTTTATGAAATATATTAGTGGTGCAACAAATTTTTTGAAACTTACTAATGAACTTAATACTGAGTGAATAGCATATTTGGAGGTGTTATTGGAAAAGGATAGGACCAACGAAAGATATATATCTAGGATTATTAGAAAAAGTACCTATTCCATTGGCTTTTTGCACTACTCTAGCTCCCATCCTTACCACCAAAAAAGTTCAGTGGTTAAGGGGCTGCTTATTGGGGCTGCTAGAATGATAACCCTGAATGAACATTTCAAGCAGGAATGTTACTATTTAAAGGGGATGTTTGAGAAGAGAGGGTACCCATTAGCACTCCTGAGTGAATTAGTGGATGAAGTTTTGAATAAAGTGGGCATCTGGATACTTTTGTCCCATATTACAGAGTTCCAAGGATTTGTTAACAAATCAGTTAGGAGTGAGAATACATGGTAGGTGGAACTTGGTGGGTATGAATTTTGTTACCCAATTTAGTAGTGACCATAAAAGGGTGTTATATAAAAATTGGTCAATTTTGACTGAGGAGAAATTGTTTAGGGAGAAATTCGGAAGTTCACCCAGGATAGTCTACAGGAGGGGCTTTAGATTTAAAGTAATTTTGGAAAATTTAAATGTTAAGGAAAGGTAGAGTGTGGAAGGTGTCCCTTTTGCAGCAAGATTAGTTTAGGTATGAATTTCCAGATAGGACAGATGGAATATAAATGACCTCAAAAAATTGACTGTAATTCTAATGGGGGTGGAATACTTGGCCAAATGTCAGGAATGCCCATGTTTTTATGTGGGCAAAATTGACCATAGACTTAGAGATAGCCTATATGAACATGAATACAACATTAGAAAAGAACAGAAGAATAATGCCTTGGCGAAGCATGTGGTGCAGTTCCCAGGACATGGTTTTAGGTACATGGCAACTGATACTGTTAGGATGGGATTTATAGGTTGTCCTGGGAATCTTTACTTAGAGCAAAAGGGATTAATGTGGCAGCTTAAATTAAAGCCCATAAATGGCCTGGGCTGAATGATTATTGTTCTATCTCTTGCCTTTTAAAACTAAAAGCCCTGACCAGACAAAATGAAAAATTTGGGCAACCTTGAGCTGGATTCAGCAAGCTCTGAATGGAGTGCCTGAATAGTGCAAGAGCTGCTGCACGCAATATGGCCGCCGAACAATCAAGGAACGAGCCCCCGAAACGTGCACAAGCGTTTCTACACTATTCCTGCATGGACACCACTGCTATATGCCAATTACCTCATTTGCTGGTGAAAACCATGCAAATGAGGGGAATTAGCAATCCAGGAAGCAGGCAGGCATCTGTGCAGGAATACTGTAACCTGCAGAAATGTATTTGGTTACTAACAGATTACAAAACAGAGGCATTACAGCTCTAAAGAAAGCATGTATTCAATGTAGTAAGCATGCCAATGGCCAAATATATGGCCACTGACATGAGAAATAGTTGCAAAATTATAAAAAAACAACTTTTTTTTTTGGCCTATCTCGGCTGTTTAAGCGTAGGGCAGCGGTGCACAAACGGGATCGCCCAAAAATAAGAAAAAAGTTGGAAATAAGCTTTCAAACCCAAATAAGCATTTTGACAGCAATACCAGGGAATAGTGGATGCTAAGGGGGAAGGCTGTGTGTGAGTGAGAGTGTGGTAACTATGAATTAGCATTCTGTTTTATGTCATGTAGGTGCAGCAACACCATTGTATAAGTCTAAGAGGTGGATGACCTCATAAGGGGGAATGTCATGCATGCTGTAAGCTTATTGGAGCTCTGTGGCCTGTGTTTACCCTTAGCTAAGCACAGCTAAGGAAGGGGGTGTGTCTGAGGCTACCTAGCAGTGTTTACATTGCCTAAACGGGTGTGCGTGCTGCGCACCAGGTTTTAAACAAACAAAATAAAAAAACAAAAAAACAGGAAATAGCAGCTCTGTTCACATCTGAGCACTGGGTATGTGAGCCATGCCTTGGGGTTTAAACAGAAAGGCAATGGGAAGGGAAAACAGCAGTAGGAAGGCAATCAAGGAGAACTAGCATAGATGGCAGGTGAAATGTATCAGAATTAGCCAACTACACATGGAACAGCCTAGCACACTACTATAAACTATGCAAATACCTTCCTGTCTGTTTTTTCCCACAAACTCTACACCACTAATGTACACAAATGGGGAAATTTTACCTGACAAAACTAACAAAATGTTCAGGGTTGTTGTCAATCTCATACATCAATATGTGCAAGAGGCTGAGGGTGGTGAAGATGTGAATGCTGACAACCAACCCACAGTGTGGAGAAGGAGAAGACTGTACAGACCCAGGGTAACCTACCAGGGGCTACATGAGCTGGAGATAGTGGAGCACTATAGGGTGGACAGAAACGTTCTACAGCAAATTGCTGAGCTGTGCTGGCCACGCCTCACATGCAGAAATCACAGAGGGGAACCTATCCCAGTGGACACCAAGGTATGTGTAGGCTTAAGAATACTAGCCACAGGTACCTTCCAAAAGCCAACTGGGGATATCTTGGAGATCTCACAGGCATCAGCATCCAGGGTACTCCACCAGTTCCTGGATGCCATGTCAGCACATGCCAGTAAGCACATATATTTCCTCAACACCCGTGAGGCGTTGACCAGCAATATGCATCTCTTCCACCAAATAGCAGAATACCCTGAGATAGTGGGTGCTACAGACTGCATGCATACAAATCAAAGCACCACTCAGTGAGCGTGGTAGGGTCTACATAAACCACAAGGGCTTCCCCTCCATCAACTGCCAGGTCATGTGCAATACCCAGGGCATTAACTTGAATGTGTGTGCTGGCAGTTCTGGAAGCTATCATGACTCCCACATCTGGCATATGACACAGCTGTACCAGTCATTTGCCAGTGGGGCATCCTATATGGCCACCTAATGGGGGATGCTGGCTATGCACTGGAGCCATGGCTGATGACATCCCTCAGAAATGCACACACACCTGAACAAGAACTCCATATTGAGGCACATGCACAAACCAGAATCATAATAGAGCATGTGTTTGGGATGCTCAAGTCAAGGTTCCACTGCCTGGACATATCCGGTGGAGCCTTGCAGTACTTTCCAGCTACATGTACACAAATGTTCATAGTATGCGCCATGCTACACAATATGATCCTGTGGAAACAGCTGCAGCAGGAACAGCACGGGGCAAGGCCACACAGAGCCCCACCATTGCCAGGCCATCACAGGCACAGAGGGACTTGGAAATACCTGACCCTGCCATGTAGGCAGAAGGAGGCATGCCCAGTATGCCCAGGCCTTGGCAAAGAGGCAACGCATAGCACATACACTGACACAGTAGGGACCCAGGGAATGACACCTCTCTCTGACTTTCACATACTGTAAAAGGGATGCCAAACATGACACTACCTGTGCTTTCCCATGTATAGCGAGTGTACTATGTGCATCCGACATAGTCAGCCCTCCAGCACCGTTCTCAATACTGGCACAGCCACAAGGTAAATCACTCTTCCTATCAATTGCTGAATGGAGCAGTACACTCTGATAGTTGTATCTATGGTATGGACGTGAGCATGCAGGGGAATCAGGTGGCTGAATGGGATGGCAGCAGATAGTGGACACCTATATGGGCAGCATAAAATCCATAACACTTGTGTCAACATACTAGGCACTACTAGAAAAGGTGACAAATCCCACTGCAGTACATGTGGTGGCCCAAATGTGTGTCCATAGGACACACACATGCATGTCAGTGAGGCTCACATACCCACCACCAGTCTCAGCCAGCAGGACGGGTGTAGGTGACCATAAAGAAAAATGCAAACTGGAAAAAACAGATAAACTAATACAAAACAAGTAGCAGGCAACCTTGAGTCTGGAAAGCAGGCTTTAACTGGCAGAAAGCACAGAACCAAATATCCTTTTAACGCACACTTTTAATGTTCAAATAAAAAAGCGTTTTCGCCGTGACCCCTGTCACAGCTTCATCAGAAAAAAGACAGTTCTAACAGTTAAAAAGCATCCATTTAAATACAAACAGAAAGGAAATGACAAAATTCCATTTCCTGAACACTTAATTAATCTCAATATCATAAAAATACATAAAATATAAACTACAAAACCACCAATCAAAGGTAGTTAAATAACTTATGTGTAATAAATGTAAAAAGGAATATATATGTAAAAAATTTTTTTATAAAAAATATACAAATCTCATGAGATTAATTAAACATAGGTTACAAGTAATCATAGCATGGCAGTCATCTCAAATAACTCTTAAGTTTTAGAATGCATGATATATTACAATTTTCATTCAGACCTGGTGGTCTGAATGCATCCAAATTTAATTGCCATGCTAATTCAACATTTTCAAGAATAATTGAAAATGGGCCTCCCCGAATAGATGGAACAACCTGATCAATGCCCATAAAACTGAAGTAATGACCTGGGTTAATGTTTACATGCTTAGCTAAAGCATTTTCTAAAAGTGTTTTTTTTATTGCATATGTGTGTTGGTAAACCCTCTCCTTAAGTTTACGGTTAGTCTTTCCGATGTAAAAAGATGGACAACAATTGCACAAAGCAATGTAGACTACCGATTTCGAGTCACAAGTTATTTTATGATGAATAAAAAACTTGGAATTCCCTATAGTGAAAGAGCTTCCTTGTCTCATAAATTTACACATATTGCAACAACCACATTTAAATGATCCCTTAAGTCTGGAAAAATTATTAACATTAGTGTTAAACTGTAGTAGTTCTTTCAGGTTACTTCCTCTTCTGTAAGTAACAAAGGGCGTACTCCTAGCTTGTCAGTTAAACTTGAAGAGTTAATTACTAAGGGCCAATTTTTAAAATAATGGCCCAAATGTCAGTGGAATTTAAATTATATTGAGTAATAAAACTCAAGGTAAAATTCCGCTCTTGTCCTAAGCAATCCCTAACCTCTTCCTGAATAACAGTTTCATCATTCATAGAGCCACCCGTGGGGTTATCTTGATCGAGTGGTTTGTATATACCCTAATTCGCAGAGTGGACTTCTTCAATGAGTTCATTAACTAATGAGACAGGATAACCCCTGTTTAAAAAAAGTTCTTTTAGAAACTGACATTCATTTCTGAAGTCGCAGTGTGGTGCACATCCTTCCTGCGAACCAGTTGACCTTTAACTATTGACTTTTTTTGTTTAGGCGGATGTGAACTACTGTAGTGCAGGAAGGAATTGCAATAAGATGGCTTTCTAAAAATCCTAGAAGAGTATACTTCTTTATTAGCATCCTTCACTAGTCTAACATCCAAGTAGTTAGCTTCAACACTTGAGAAATTAAATGTAAACTTTAGAAATTCTGTACTGCTGTTTATTGCATCAACAAAGGTTTTTGCCTCATCTTCGCCACCATTGAACAGGATAAAAATGTCATCCAAGAATCTGGTATAGCATTTAACATTCTGCACCAGATTCTGGTTAGACATTAAATAGGATTTTTCCCAAAAGGCTACGAATAAATTAGCCAAGCTCGCCCCACAAGGCGAGCCCATGGCCACCACACTTTTGTAAATAAAAATGTTGATCAAATGTAAAGAAATTACTGGATAAAACTATACTTAACAGTTCAGTAACTACATCAATCTCTACTTGGGGTGCATCTAGGTCTTTAAGTAACAGTTGGATCCATTCCACTGCTTCATTGTGTGGAATGGATGTGTATAGGTCAATAACGTCAATTGTTAAAAAGTTCCAATTAACGTTAAACCTAATACTGTTGATGTCATGTAAAAAGGACCACGAATCTTTACAAATGGTGGAAATCTTTTTCACGTATTTAGACAAGATGTTATCAATTAGTTTAGAGCAAGGGTAGGTCATAGATGACCTACTGTCAACTAATGCTCTCATAGGGGGGTTATTTTGATCTTTATGTATTTTCGGTATTCCGAACATCACAGGTAATTTTGGAGGTACAATATTAATATAATTGTACGTATCCAAGTCAATCTTACCCGCTAAAAAAAGATTTCGAAAATAACCACGAATACGTCCATGAGAGATGTGAACCTCATTAAGAGACGAAGCTTCATAAGCTGGTGAATCTAATACGTGCAACATTCTTTCTTTGTATTGATAGTCATCGAAGACTACAAGACCTCCCCCTTTGTCAGGTTTTAAAAATCTGACCGGTAGAGACCTCAAGTTATTTAGCCATTGGTATTGTTCTACAGATATGTTCAAATTCTCCATGTTCCTATTCCTCTTCTGTATAGCAAACATATGTCTGATGTCAATCTCACACATCTGTTCAAAAAGTAGTAAATTAGGCTGAATAGGTGGATTAAACACACTTGGTAGTCTAAGTTTATTCCTTACACTTGTAGGTTCATTATTAAATAATAACTTCAGATTTAACTTGCGAGTAAAGCACTTTAAATCCATAAGAACCCTTGCTATACTTCCATAAGAACTCGGAACAAAAGTGTGACCCAAAGCTAAAAGTTCAATAAGATCAGAGTCTAGTTCTAAAGATGAAAAGTTATAAATGGTAAAATCATTTTTATTGTTAGTATATAGTATAGGCATTGTCAGGTGGGTACTTGATTCAGGGTTTATAACTCTATCTATAGTTATTTCCTCCGATTCAAGTTCATTCCCCTTTTCTGCCGTTGTTGTCCTAAAAAACCCTTCCTATTGGAAGCAGTATCAACACTTTGGTTGGTTTGACCAGTTTTCTCAGATGGTTTGTTATTGTTAGCCACAGTAAAAGATCCCTTTAACCTTTTACTTCTTCTTACTCCCTGGATTTGTTGAGTCCCCTGTTGTTCCACATTCTCTTCAGAATCAGGGGAAAAATCATCTTCCAATAAGGTAGGGAGTTCATTAACACATGTGAGGGAACTAACTGTCGTAGGATGTTGTAAATTAGGATAAGCCTTATCTGCTTGATAGGCTGTCCTATCCCTTACTAGTTTCTTATTTTTATTTGTTTTTAACTTAACTAGTAAGGTATCTATACTAGAGAAAGTACGGTCATAGTCATATTTAAATTGTGAAAAAAGAACATCAGATTTTATTTCCTCATCTAACACATTAATTTCAGAAATAAGCAAAAGAATGTTAGCATCATAGTGTTTAACAATCAAATTTAACAATTGCAAGCCCTGTTCTTGAAATAAATATTTCAATTCCAGCAAGTAAGTTTTGTCAAGTAACAAACCCGAAGGCTTAAAACAGTTCCGTAAGCCCTTCGGGATTAATTTTTCTTGTATACATTGTCTAAAGTAAGAAGCTTCGAGTTGAAGCTTTTTTAGTCTAAGTAATTTTGAGGACAACAACGGCAGAAAAGGGGAATGAACTTGAATCGGAGGAAATAACTATAGATAGAGTTATAAACCCTGAATCAAGTACCCACCTGACAATGCCTATACTATATACTAACAATAAAAATGATTTTACCATTTATAACTTTTCATCTTTAGAACTAGACTCTGATCTTATTGAACTTTTAGCTTTGGGTCACACTTTTGTTCCGAGTTCTTATGGAAGTATAGCAAGGGTTCTTATGGATTTAAAGTGCTTTACTCTTAGTTAAATCTGAAGTTATTATTTAATAATGAACCTACAAGTGTAAGGAATAAACTTAGACTACCAAGTGTGTTTAATCCACCTATTCAGCCTAATTTACTACTTTTTGAACAGATGTGTGAGATTGACATCAGACATATGTTTGCTATACAGAAGAGGAATAGGAACATGGAGAATTTGAACATATCTGTAGAACAATACCAATGGCTAAATAACTTGAGGTCTCTACCGGTCAGATTTTTAAAACCTGACAAAGGGGGAGGTCTTGTAGTCTTCGATGACTATCAATACAAAGAAAGAATGTTGCACGTATTAGATTCACCAGCTTATGAAGCTTCGTCTCTTAATGAGGTTCACATCTCTCATGGACGTATTCGTGGTTATTTTCGAGATCTTTTTTTAGCGGGTAAGATTGACTTGGATACGTACAATTATATTGATATTGTACCCCCAAAATTACCTGTGATGTTCGGAATACCGAAAATACATAAAGATCAAAATAACCCCCCTATGAGAGCATTAGTTGACAGTAGGTCATCTATGACCTACCCTTGCTCTAAACTAATTGATAACATCTTGTCTAAATACGTGAAAAAGATTTCCACCATTTGTAAAGATTCGTGGTCCTTTTTACATGACATCAACAGTATTAGGTTTAACGTTAATTGGAACTTTTTAACAATTGACGTTATTGACCTATACACATCCATTCCACACAATGAAGCAGTGGAATGGATCCAACTGTTACTTAAAGACCTAGATGCACCCCAAGTAGAGATCGATGTAGTTACTGAACTGTTAAGTATAGTTTTATCCAGTAATTTCTTTACATTTGATCAACATTTTTATTTACAAAAGTGTGGGGTGGCCATGGGCTCGCCTTGTGGGGCGAGCTTGGCTAATTTATTCGTAGCCTTTTGGGAAAAATCCTATTTAATGTCTAACCAGAATCTGGTGCAGAATGTTAAATACTATACCAGATTCTTGGATGACATTTTTATCCTGTTCAATGGTGGCGAAGATGAGGCAAAAACCTTTGTTGATGCAATAAACAGCAGTACAGAATTTCTAAAGTTTACATTTAATTTCTCAAGTGTTGAAGCTAACTACTTGGATGTTAGACTAGTGAAGGATGCTAATAAAGAAGTATACTCTTCTAGGATTTTTAGAAAGCCATCTTATTGCAATTCCTTCCTGCACTACAGTAGTTCACATCCGCCTAAACAAAAAAAGTCAATAGTTAAAGGTCAACTGGTTCGTGCAGGAAGGATGTGCACCACACTTGACGACTTCAGAAATGAATGTCAGTTTCTAAAAGAACTTTTTTTAAACAGGGGTTATCCTGTCTCATTAGTTAATGAACTCATTGAAGAAGTCCACTCTAAGCGAATTAGGGGTATATACAAACCACTTCTCGATCAAGATAACCCCACAGGTGGCTCTATGAATGATGAAACTGTTATTCAGGAAGAGGTTAGGGATTGCTTAGGACAAGAGCGGAATTTTACCTTGAGTTTTATTACTCAATATAATTTAAATTCCACTGACATTTGGGCCATTATTTTAAAAAATTGGCCCTTAGTAATTAACTCTTCAAGTTTAACTGACAAGCTAGAGCACGTCCTTTGTTACTTACAGAAGAGGAAGTAACCTGAAAGAACTACTACAGTTTAACACTAATGTTAATAATTTTTCCAGACTTAAGGGATCATTTAAATGTGGTTGTTGCAATATGTGTAAATTTATGAGACAAGGAAGCTCTTTCACTATAGGGAATTCCAAGTTTTTTATTCATCATAAAATAACTTGTGACTCGAAATCGGTAGTCTACATTGCTTTGTGCAATTGTTGTCCATCTTTTTACATCGGAAAGACTAACCGTAAACTTAAGGAGAGGGTTTACCAACACACATATGCAATAAAAAAAACACTTTTAGAAAATGCTTTAGCTAAGCATGTAAACATTAACCCAGGTCATTACTTCAGTTTTATGGGCATTGATCAGGTTGTTCCATCTATTCGGGGAGGCCCATTTTCAATTATTCTTGAAAATGTTGAATTAGCATGGCAATTACATTTGGATGCATTCAGACCACCAGGTCTGAATGAAAATTGTAATATATCATGCATTCTAAAACTTAAGAGTTATTTGAGATGACTGCCATGCTATGATTACTTGTAACCTATGTTTAATTAATCTCATGAGATTTGTATATTTTTTATAAAAAAATTTTTTTACATATATATTCCTTTTTACATTTATTACACATAGGTTATTTAACTACCTTTGATTGGTGGTTTTGTAGTTTATATTTTATGTATTTTTATGATATTGAGATTAATTAAGTGTTCAGGAAATGGAATTTTGTCATTTCCTTTCTGTTTGTATTTAAATGGATGCTTTTTAACTGTTAGAACTGTCTTTTTTCTGATGAAGCTGTGACAGGGGTCACGGCGAAAACGCTTTTTTATTTGAACATTAAAAGTGTGCGTTAAAAGGATATTTGGTTCTGTGCTTTCTGCCAGTTAAAGCCTGCTTTCCAGACTCAAGGTTGCCTGCTACTTGTTTTGACCATAAAGAAAGGTTGGGCTAAGGCCTCCAATTGATGGCAATGGTTAACAGCCCCCCTCCAGACCTACGCAGACAGACTACAACAGGTCAGGCAGTTGGATGTTAGTTCTGGCCCAATCTACAGGATAGATTGTTGCATGTGTACATTATGCAGGGGTCCGTGTGTTCAATATTGTCTGGAAGTGGTCAGCATGTAGGCATGGAGGGTTGTGTCTCGGTGGCCTATGGGCAGTGCTGTGGATGACAGGGCCATGTTCTGACAACTGCAGTGCCAACAACAATGCTTCTCAGCAATACCCATGTCAGCAGTCGTCCAGATGTCAATATCTATCACCATCTGAAAGATGGACATGCCATAATTGTGGACCCATACATACGAACAGTACAAAGGTGGAAGTACCCTAGAGCGAGTACATAAAATGTAACTGTCAACTGCACACGACTTTGGAATTCTGTATACAGGTTAGCAGCACATTAGTTGTCTGTGTAGTATGGAATACTGATGTAGTCTGGCCAATCACTGGCAGACCACAAAAGGCACAGTTATGAAGTAATAGAGACTGCCTATGTCCCCATACAAGGCAACATAAGAGGAATGTCCCATGTAAATCTATGAGTCAGCTGGAGGTAGCTTCCATATCACACATGCACTCAGCTCACCCCACCATTAGCCACAGATTTATCACAGGTCCTATCCTTGGTGTTGGGAATGAGTACAGTATGACCCCACTTCTGTATGGGAATACCCACAGAATGCAGCATGCTGAAGAGGTGTCCCATGCAGGTGTGTCCCTAGCTGTAAGCAGCACCCTGCCTGCATCCAGACCAATGGATTAATATAGACAAGAACTATTGCCATTAACACCTCACACACTTACCCTGTCACCCCAGGGGGAATTCACTGGCTCGCAGCCTGGGAATGTAGGAGCAACAGAATGCACTGGCCTGCTACAGATGGCCTGCATCACTACCAAATGGTCTGCAGTCCTCTGTCAAAGGCCTGTGCCTCACCCATGGTGCCAATGTATGGTATCTCATGGGGTCCCAAATAACAACATAACACAGTCAACAGAACACAAATGCAAGGCCATGTTGACAAATCCCAGTAGCATGCCCACCATGTCCTACTGCATGAACTGTGGACCAACCCCTAAATACCGCTGTGATGAAGGGACAACTATAGGGATACTTCTCAGATATCACTCGCATAATGTTAGGAAGATGATAGAATAACAGAGTGGGGGGGTGTAGAAGCATGGATGTCATAGAGTGTGTGAAGTCTGAAACTCTGATGTGTGCCCATACTACCCCTGCCTGCAAACCCAGTAATGGGTGGCTACAGACCTGCTCATAAACCATAATGTGAAGGGGAACTGACCAGATATATGAGCCCTGCCTACGGTTAACCTGGGTGAATCTGTACAGCTGAGAGGTATGGCCATAGCAGGATATAGCCATTCTGTTAAGTCGATATATGTACAAGAAGGGGATCCTCAGCCACCAGAGTGCCAAGGTGCTGGACCATTTACGCAGACTCATCAGCAAGTGTCTGCAGCTATTCCTCCAGAATGGCATGAGTGTGCAAGAATTTGTAAGCTATGGATAACTATACTAGACACAGCTTCATTCATCTTGTATTTCCCATGAAATAACTGTAAACAAATAAGTATATCTGTCAGTAGTTGATGACATAATACATCACAGTGTAAAACAGTACATATTTCTGTATATCTCTGCTAACACCAGCCATGTAACACAAGCAGCAAAGACAGCAATAGTTACAGTATCCCGCTATCTGTCGTCCATTGTGACTCCATATTGTCAACCTATCTACAGATATCCTGCAGAAACAGGTTGCTAGCTGTAGGTGTAGGACACCAAACCCTGGACCGGAGTACAACCTGTTATGTTACACATTACCTTGAAAATGAAAACAAATACAGTTCTTTCTATCTTTCAGTGGTATTTATTAACTACAATACACACGTGTGGGAGCCTCATGGAAAGCACCAGGGAGACTCCCAGAACAAATGAATAAACAAGCTTATATACTGGTGATATTGCTGACAGTACACAAATATAAAAATGAACCAATTAGATCGATATACAGGGCAATTAACCAATTAAAGGTTTACCCGTAAACATGAGGCAGTTCACATCATCATATCTCTAGGCAGAGAAAGCAAATCGGACACACTTCCATATAAGGCACATTTCCTGCTTTCATGAAGACTCTTGTTTTTCAGTACTTTCTTGTTGCTCAGAGTTCATTCAAAGTTCACAGTACACAGTACATTTTAATACATACAAACTGTCACATACTCAATTCCCCCAAACACATGCTTTGGCTGTTCATATTCTACAATCCCCCATTTGATGCTGTGTAAGCATCACCATTTAACCTATCATACATTTGCCCCAAATATAACATAGCCATGCTACTGGTCTTTTCATCATTGGAAAACATTGTCATTTCATCGTCTACATTCATAGTTGCAGGCATATAAAACTTAGGCACTTTCTTCACAGTTTTTGAAGACATTAATTTCAAGATCAGTGCTTTGATTAGGAATAAGACAAGAGAAGCAACAATTGCTAATACTGCAATTAATAAAATCAACTTCAACAGTCCACCTCCCCAGCCTGAGAACAGGTTGGTTAACCATGCCCATGTTGAACTATCAGTCACTAGTTCTAAGGCAGAAAATGTAGCATTGCTTAATATTTCAAGCAATTTAGATAGCTTTCTCAGTTCCCAAATTGATTTCACTGCTCTGTATGACGGAATTATACCAGCCCATGATATGACGTCATCACCCAAGTCCATATGGGACAGTCCTTTGGTGCCAGCATGAACTAAATCATGGTGATAGATCCATGAAGCATCAACTTGACCTACCGGATTGGAAGGCTTCTTGACCTCTCGAACGTTCCGAATTTTCCCTTTAGGTAATGCAGATACATGTCGAATAGCTGGAACTAGGTAGCCCAGGAAGCAGTTGCCAGACCAGTTTCCTGGTAGCCATTTATATGCTTTTATTCCGCACACAAAATAACAGTTTTCTACTTTAATGGTGATGTTGATAGACTTGAAGCGATCCCCGGCGTCCTGCAGTCCTTGGAATATTTTCCAATAGACAGTTTCTATTTTCTGGGAAAAGTTAGCTATAGAGTTTTTAACAAGTCTTTTTATAGGTGAGAAATCTGTTACACAACCCGAATTGTCTGCAGTGCAGTTATATACCACTGTTTTGTTACAATGGCACCACCCGACTGTAGTTTAACCAAGTTTTTGAAAACACACAGTTCCGTTTTGGCGGAGGGACAACTGTAATGCTATCTTGTTCTTTGAAATAACATCTGATGTATCGTAGATCAGATTCATCCAGGTTTCATTAGCCCCTAAAGGGACTATATTTAGCATCAATCCCCCATGAACAGTAGGAATACAGTGCAAATCCAGCAGTCCGAGATATTGAGGGATGACACATAAGCGTATTTAATGGCTTGGTAGGTGTTGAAAGGTGGATGCCATGCAGCTCGTTTGGCATGAGGCATAGTTGGAGTAGGAAATAGAAATGGCCACAGTAAAAATATTAAAATGACAAGAATAACCACCAAAATAGTTGTGTAGTACTTTTGTGGAAATGGTGGTTGCACCTGTATTGTGTCGGGAGGGTGAGGTTGTCCAAATGGATAAACTTCAGGCATTGTCAGGTGCTGGTACAGTATGACTTGATGCAGTAGCAATAGGTGGAGAATCAGGAGTAGCAAAAGGTAAAGGTTGTTGACCTTCCGATGGGATGACCTTCTTGATGTGAGATATGTGAATCCAGGTGGGTGAGCCTTGTAGTTGAACTGCTGATGATGTCGTCAGTAGAACCAGGAAGGGCCCCTTCCAGCGTGGTTGAAGCGCTATTTTTCGAGAGAATGACTTGACGTACACCCAATCTCCTGGTTGTAGTGCCGAGGACAGGAAAGGATCAGGGATATGTTGAGCCGCTGCTACCTGGCGGTGATGAAACTGCAAAAAAGAAACAAGAGAAGTGCAATACTTAAGAATATCATGATCAAATGCATCATAGTCAGAAAAGGGTGGTGATGGAGTCATGGGCATACGCATAGGGTGGCTCATGAGGATTTCATGAGGAGAAAGACCTTTAGTAGGATGTACTTGCGCTCTCATAGAGAGTAGGGCTAGAGGTAGGGCCTGTACCCAAGTGAGGCCCATTTCAGTAGTAATTTTAGCCAGTCTAGTTTTCAATGTCTGATTCATGCGTTCAATAATACCTGATGCCTGTGGTCTATATGGACAATGAAATTTTAAAGAGATGCCTAACATTTTACACAGTGAATCAATCAACTGAGCAGTAAAATGTGTTCCACAATCGGAATATATTTGACAGGGAACACCAAAACGAGGTATCAATTCATAACAACGTTTCTTAGCAACTGAAATAGCATCATTTGTTACACATGGGTAGGCTTCTAACCACCCAGAAAAAACATCAACAACAGTTAAAACATATCTGAAATGAGCACAAGGTGGCAGTTCAATAAAATCCCATTGCAAAGCACAAAATGGTCCCAATGGTTTTGGCAGTGGTTGTGCGGGAGCCATAGTGCCTTTTGAAATGTTATACTGTAAACAAATGGAGCACGTGCTCAAAAAATGCTGTACAGAAGCAGAAAGTCCTGGGGCAAACCAATCCTTTTGAATTTGTTTTATTAACGCTTGTACCCCAACATGAGCTGGCAGGTGATACAGTTTAATAAGAGAATTTAACATGGACATTGGGCAGATTAGTCTGCCATCTGGATGTTGCCAAATGAAATCAGAGCATTTCAAACAACCTTGAGCCAGCCATGTTCTCCTTTCTGATTCTGGAGCTTCATCCTGTAAAGCTTTTAACACTGTGGCATCCAAAGTAACCATTGGTTGCAAAGGCTGCAAAAAATGTCCCTGAACAGTTTGTGAGAGAGCAGCCTGTTTAGCAGCCCAGTCAGCTAAATTATTGCCCTTAGTTTCAAAAGAGTCATTAGATTGATGGGCTGCACATTTAACAACAGCAAAGTTCAGATGGTAGCAATAAGTCTTGTAGCAAGTTATTGATATAAAAATGTTTTTTAACGGGTGCCCCGGAAGAAGTTAAAAACCCTCGTTCCTTCCATAGTATACCAAAATCATGAACAACACCATGGGCATAACAGGAGTCAGTATATATAGTAACAGAATTGTCCTTAGCTATTTTGCATGCAGTCAATAATGCCACTAGTTCTGCAGCCTGCACGGAAGTGCCTGGGGGTAATCGTGCTGACCTTAAAACTTCAAGTCGCAATACAGACTGACCAAGCTGCTTGGAATTCTCCAGAGTTTGTTCGTAAGCAGGATCCATCAACAAAAAGAACCAAATCAGGATTTTGCAAAGGAGTGTCATACAAGTGTAACCTAGGAGAAAGAACAGAGTTAACTACAAGCACACAATCATGTGGTTCGCCCTCAACCGATGTTGGTATTAAAGATGCAGGGTTCAGTGGTGGGCAGCGTATGACTTGCAGGGTGGGGTTATTTATTAAACTTAATTCATAATTAGTAAGACGTGCATTTGAAAGATACTGTGTTTTTGTTTTCAAAAGTAGTGCTTGAACTGCATGTGGGACTACTAGTATAGTATCATGTCCCAGGGTTAGTGGAGCTGCCATGTCAACCAAGACAGCAGCGACTGCCACAGCCTGTAAGCAAGCTGGGTAACCAGAGGAAACCGGATCTAGCTGAGTGCTGTAGTCAGCAATAGGCTGGTATCCTCCAGTGCGTTGCTGGGCTAGAAGACCCAATGCAGTCTTGTTTCGCTCACAGCAAAAGAAAACAAAAGGTTTGGAATAATCTGGCAACCCTAAGGCAGGAGGATTTACCAAGGCTGTCTTGATAGCCTGAAAAGCCTCATTGTGTTGTGATGTCCAGGGTAAAGGTTCCATAATATCCTTTTTTAGGAGTTGTATCAAGGGGCCGAACTTTCCGAAAAATTAGGCACCCGCTGACTACAGTATCCTGCTAGGCCAAGGAATCCTCGAAGCTGCCTCTGGGTTACAGGGCATGGAGCACTTTGAATAGACATTATGTGATTTGGGAGTATTTGACGATAACCCATTACAATAATATGTCCCAAATACTGTACCTTTTCTTGACAGAATAGTAATTTTGATCTATTTACTTTAAACCCTCGTGTAGCTAAAAAGTTTAACACTAGAAGGGAATCTTCCCTACATGAGTTACTGTCTGGTGAAGCTATAAGAATATCGTCCACATACTGGACTAGAACTGAACGTGATGGTAGTTGCAGATCCTGTAACTGTCTATGCATCTCTCTAGAAAATAAGGTTGGGGATTCTACATATCCCTGGGGCAATCGAGTCCAAGTATATTGCTGACCTTTGTAGGTAAATGCAAACAAATACTGACTGTTGGGATGTACTGGAATAGAGAAAAAGCTGATGAAATATCTATTACCGTAAAACATTTTGCAGTAGGTGGGATACAGCTCAAAATAGTAGCTGGGTTTGGTACAAGTGGGAAAACAGGCAAAACAGCTTTGTTAACTTCCCGCAAGTTGTGCACAAATCTGTAAGCTTGTCTGCCAGGTTTTTTCACTGGTAATATTGGGGTGTTACATGGGCTTGTGGTGGGTACTATGATCCCTTGCAGTTCCAATGCAGAAATAACAGGGTCAATACCAGATATAGCCTCAGCTCTCAAAGAGTACTGTGGTACTCGCATTAACTTTGCTCCTGATTTTAGGATTATTTTTACAGGAGTAGCTGAGGTCAAAAACCCTACATCATTGTCATAAGTAGTCCACAGGTGAGAGGGTAGGGAATGTAAATATTCGTTTCTGTCAGAATTTGGCTGGATACACATCGTCTGTAAAATGACGGAGTCATCTAAAGCTGCCAGGGTACTATCCTGTTGGTCTGAAGGTACTTGGAGATAAATTCCATCAGCTGTGCAAAAAATGGTGGCCCCCATTTTGCAAAGCAAGTCTCTTCCTAATAGATTTAAAGGTGCTGAGGGTCCTACTAAGAATGCATGGTTATCCTGCAGAGGTCCCAAGGTTACTGGGACTGGAATAGTTTTGGAATACTCAATAGGTGTACCAGAGACACCCACCCCTCTAGTTATTTTGTCGGAGAGGGGAACATTCATGGCTTCTTTGCCAGCTAGCATGGATTTAGTTGCTCCGGTATCAATTAAAAACAGATAGAGTTTATTTTTAACCAGTAATATAACATGTGGTCCATCCTGATCCACAGGAATAAAAGGACACAATTGCTGTTGTTTCTGTTCAGGGAAACTTCATTGTGGTTGCTGTCGATTGGACGGCATCCAGTTAGAAATCCACTGATGCGACACATCAGTGTATGGTGCAGGTTGCTCAGCCAAATATGGACACTCATTTTTCCAATGGCATGCTTGGCCACAGTTGAAACACTCTGTCTGATTACTAGAATTCTGGGGTGGAACCGACTGTGTTCCCTGCCAGTTTTGTCTATTCTGATTTCCTGCTCCTTGGCGTCCACTCCTTCCTCTCCCTCGTCCTCTACCCCGCTGACCAAAAGCGCTACACATTTGGATTTGTACTTTTACTAATTTCTCCTGTAAATCCTTATTTTCTTTGGCTAAATGGTCAGATCAGTATTGTACCTGCTGGACTAACTCATGTAGGCCCAAACTGGGCCAGTTTAAACACACTTCCTTTAACGTGTCCCTCACCTGAGGGCATAACCCATCTACAAAGGCAGCTGACAGCCCTCTTTGTGCTGGTCCTTCGGTGGGCTCTGGGTACCCGGAATATGCCTCAAAGGCTTCAGTGAGTCGATTTAAGTATTTGTCTATAGGCTCATCCTCTTTCTGTATGACTGATTTAATTTTCGACCAATTGGGGGTAGGTGACACTATTACAGTGATAGCATCAATGATATGTTGCCTAACCACTTCAAATCCATTCTCCCCTTGTGTGTTGTGCTTCGGTATTGGGGTAGGAACATTAGCATGATCCCAGATACGTTTCATCAGATCAGATGGGACAGCGTATTGGAGAACAGCTCTAACCTCTTCTATGGTAGGATTTTGCAAACAGATATGTCCTGCCAATATGCGTTGAAACTTCGCTGGGTTAGTACAAATAGGTGGGAGTGATTTAGTGATCGCTTGAAAATCAACTGCTGACCACGCCCTAGGTACCACTACAGTAGCCAGTTGTCCCGCATTCCTAGCATGTGCTGGGTTTGGGAATACGCTCAATGGGAATACTCCTTCTTCATCTGAGTGGCTAGTGTTTGATTCAGAATCAGAATCTGGATTAGATTTGTCCGGACCTATGTAGCCATCATGGTCTTCAATCACAATCGGGCATTGTTTGTAATATTTACCCTTGTGTAAATATATGGCTTTTTTATTGTGATATATTTTCAGCTGGCTAGACCTAGGGTCAAAAAGCATTTGTGCTTTTCTTTTCTTTTCTGCTGTTTTTTTGTTTTTGAACGGGTTAGTCTAGGTGACAGTTTACCTGTATCTGTTTCGTCAGTTTGTTCTATAAGCGGTCTGCTAGGCTGACCTCCCATTGCCTGATTTCCACTTCCAGAGTCGGGTGCGGTCTGCTCTTCTCCCCACCGGCCTTCACCCTCTGTTGTGGAGCTCACTACTCCATCTTGAAACTGTGAAGGCTGATATTGCGGTGGAGGAGGCGTAGGGGGTGGGGGGAACCAGGGGTTATCATCCTCAGATGATTCAGTTATTTGTAATTTACTTAATTCCTGTACAGAATATAATTCCTTAAAGGGTGGTTCCCTTAAGCGTTTACCGTCTGCTACATCTAGATTACTCGCAGTATGCCGCAGTTCCTTTATCTGCTCTTTTAGTTTTTGCTGATTGTCCTTAAGACTACTGACTACCGAGTCCTTTTCCCTTTCTTTAGCCTTACACATCCAATCATTAAAAGCTGTCCAGCACAACCCTGATATTTTTCCTTTCTTTTTTAATTTCTTTCGCAAGTTAGTCAAAATATCTTTATTAAAACTACCCTTTTTGGGGAAAGCAAGGTCACCGTCATTTTTAGTAAGGGCGATCCACTGATTTAAAAACATGCAACTGTCCCGGGGCACACGATAAAACATATAACCAGCTGGTGTACCTCTTTCTGGCTCAGTTATTTTTCCCGCACTCGCTTCCATTTTCACTCAAGTAAGCTATACTTGTTTAACACAGGTTTAGCTAAAGCGTTATATAAACGTCTTGTTACCCCACTATCATTCCTCCTTTCATATGTATGTCACCAGTATTTATGTATTAACCCACACTCATACTGCACATTTAATAGCAGAAGAGAAATGCATGCCACTTACCTCAAAACAACTGAATGAGAGAAATCATATCTTTTCTTGCATAAAAAAAAAAAAAAATCAAATCTTTAAGGCAGGCAAATACAGAGAGATGAAAGAAACACTGCAGAAACAGAAAAGTCTGTTATGGGCCCTTTCATTAGCAGTATTTTGTCCACTTCCTGACTGCTGCAGCTTGTTCTCAAATCAGATCCGAGTCACGGCACCAATTGTTACGTTACACATTACCTTGAAAATGAAAACAAATACACTTCTTTCTCTCTTTCAGTGGTATTTATTAACTACAGTACACACATGTGGGAGCCTCATGGAAAGCACCAGGGAGACTCCCAGAACAAATGAATAAACAAGCTTATATACTGGTGATATTGCTGACAGTACAAAAATATAAAAATGAACCAATTAGATCATTATACAGGGCAATTAACCAATTAACGGTTTACCCATAAACATGAGGCAGTTCACATCATCATATCTCAAGGCAGAGAAAGAAAATCGGACACACTTCCATATAAGGCACATTTCCTGCTTTCAGGCAGACTCTTGTTTTTCAGTACTTTCTCATTGCTCAGAGTTCATTCAAAGTTCACAGTACACAGTACATTTTAATACATACAAACTGTCACATACTCAATTCCCCCAAACACATGCTTTGTCTGTTCATATTCTACAAACCCTACCTGGAATGGATTCACACACTCAGTACAGAAGATCATACTGGGCATGCTCCTACACTTAGAGACATGAAGCCCATGTCTGACAACACAGTGGACTCTACATATTTGTCATTCACAGGTGTCTGTGCACACACACCAAATTGTACACCATTCATGCTTTGCACACACATTGGATAGGAATACTCACACATATCCAAGGCCAACACACTATAATATGTCAAACATACACAAAAAGAGATGTGGGGAAGAGAGAGACAGACATTGACAGAGAGAATTCCATTATGATGCCTGTCCCATCCACCACACATCCAATTAGCCGATATCACATGATGTGCTGATGTCAATCACTGTAGACATTCCTTTTAGTAGCCCTCAGCCCTATAGTGTCTGTGGTGATTGTGATAACTGTATAACATGATAGTACAAATTAGTATTCCTCTAGCATTTGTATACCCAGTCCTGTCAAATGTAAAGTTGTTTGTGACTGTGTGTGTGTGTGTGTGTGTGTGTGTGTGTGTGTGTGTGTGTGTGTGTGTGTGTGTGTGTGTGTGTGTGTGTGTGTTTCCAGAGAAATGATTTATGGCCCATTCACACACACTGCACTTCCAATTGCCCATGTTAGCACTCCTGCTGATGTCAGTCACCTTGAAATAACCCTCTGGCCAAGTCTCAGCCATTTAAGCTACATGGCACTCGCGTTATGTGTGTAATACTGTAGGAGTTCTAATCCCAGACATGGCAACTATGAAACTGTGTGTGTGTGTGTGTGTGTGTGTGTGTGTGTGTGTGTGTGTGTGTGTGTGTGTGTGTGTGTGCGTGTGTGCGTGTGTGTGTGTGTCTGTGTGTGGATGAATGATTTTGAAGCCATTCACACTCACTACACCTCCCCTTCCCCTACTTTAGCATGCCTGCTGATGTCAGTCACCTTGAAATAAACCTTTGGCCAACTGCCAGCCTTATAAGCTCTGTGGTGCTTTCAATAACTGTGTAATGCTATAGTGTAGCATATTAGTTAGGTAGGAGGTCTAATCCCAGACATGGCAACTGTCAAACTGTGTGTGTTTGTGTGAGAGAGTGCGTGTGTCTTTAATTATACCTGCTTTTATGGACATTCACACTTACTACTCTTCCCTTACCCCTCCTTTAGCACTGCTGCTGATGTTACTCACCTTCAAAGATACATTTGGAGAACTCTCCAACATATAAGCTCCATGGCGCTTACGATAACTGTGTAATACTATAGTGTGACATACTAGTTAGGTGGGACTTCTAACCACAGACATGCTAACTGTGAACCTGTGTGTGTTTGGCTGAGAGAGTGTGTGTGTCTTTGACGATACCTTATTTTATGGACATTCACACTTACTACTCTCCCCTTACGTCTCCTTTAGCACTGCTGCAGATGTTAATCACCTTCAAAGATACCTTTGGACAGTTCTTCAACATATAAGCTCTGTGGTGCTTGCGATAACTGCCTAATACTATAGTATAGTATACTAGCTAGGTATGAGTTCTAATCCCAAACATGGCAACTGTGAAACTGTGTGTGTTTGTGTGAGAGAGTGCGTGTGTCTTTAATTATACCTGCTTTTATGGACATTCACACTTACTACTCTTCCCTTACCCCTCCTTTAGCACTGCTGCTGATGTTACTCACCTTCAAAGATACATTTGGAGAACTCTCCAACATATAAGCTCCATGGCGCTTACGATAACTGTGTAATACTATAGTGTGACATACTAGTTAGGTGGGACTTCTAACCACAGACATGCTAACTGTGAACCTGTGTGTGTTTGGCTGAGAGAGTGTGTGTGTCTTTGACGATACCTTATTTTATGGACATTCACACTTACTACTCTCCCCTTACGTCTCCTTTAGCACTGCTGCAGATGTTAATCACCTTCAAAGATACCTTTGGACAGCTCTTCAACATATAAGCTCTGTGGTGCTTGCGATAACTGCCTAATACTATAGTATAGTATACTAGCTAGGTATGAGTTCTAATCCCAAACATGGCAACTGTGAAACTGTGTGTGTTTGTGTGAGAGAGTGTGTGTGTCTTTGATAATACCTGATTTTATGGACATTCACACTTACTACTCACCCCTTACCCCTCCTTTAGCACTGCTGCTAATGTTACTCACCTTCAAAGATACCTTTGGACAACACTCCAACATATCAGCTCTGTAGCTCTTATGATAACTGTGAAATACTGTAGTGTAGCATACTAGTTAAGTAGGCATTCTAATCCCAGACATGGTAACTGTGAAACTGTGTGTGTTTGTGTGAGAGAGTGTGTGCGTCTTTGATGACACCTGATTTTATGGACATTCACACTTACTACTTTCCCCTTATGCCTCCTTTAGTACTGCTGCTACTGGTGTTACTCACCTTCAAAGATACCTTTGGACAGCTCTCCAACATATAAGCTCTGTGGTGCTTGCAATAACTGTGTAATACTATAGTATTGCATGCTAGGTAGGAGTTCTAATCCTGATCCTGGCAACTGTGTAAATGTGAGTTTTTGTGTTAGTGTGTGTGTGTGTGTGTGTGTGTGTGTGTGTGTGTGTGTGTGTGTGTGTGTGTGTGTGTGTGCCCTTGTAGAGACCTGATTTTGTGATCATTCACACTTACAACACTTCCCTTACTCCTCTTTTACCACTGCTGCTGATGTCACTCAGCTTCAAAGATACCTTGGCACAGCTCTTCAACATGTAAGCTCCATGGTGTGTTCCATAAATGCAGAACAATGTAGTAGCAATAACTACACAGGTATGGGTTTGTACATATGTATGTCTGTAGCCCAAAGATCTTGGCTCCATTTACACCCAGTAGACATCTCAGTGCTTAACTTTAGCAGTCCTGCAGATATCATCCACCTTAGAAGTACCTGTTGCCAACCCAAAACCATGTAGGGTCAGTGGTGCATGTGATAAATGCGTAACCATAATGTTCTGAAAAGATTGTTAGATAGAGGTATGAACCTCACCCCTGGCAAGTGTAAATGTGTGTGTAGGATAAAATTATTTTTGGGATCTCTTACACACTACATCACCCAATGCCAGTATTTACAAGGGCTGGTGATGTTCATCACCTTAGAAGTACCTTGGGCAACATCCATCCTATCAACTCCATGGCACGTGTGCTAAATGCGGTACACTGTAGTAGCAATACATAGCTAGTTAGGGGGTTAAATCTCAGTACTGGCAAGTGTGTGTGTGTGTGTGTGCGTGTGTGTGTGTGTGTGTGCGTGTGTGTGTGTGTGTGTGTGTGTGTGTGTGTGTGTGTGTGTGTGTGTCTGTCATCAGTATCCTGTGTGGGGGTTGCTGTGATTGCGTAATAACAGGATCCATTGTGAGGTGGGTTTTGCTAAATTATTATGTTGAGGACCTAATATAAGTCACAATGTCCACATTACAAGTCCAACAGATGTCAAACACCAGAGAGGTTGGTGTAGACAATTCACAGCCCTACATATGACAGTATGGATTAGTGAACAATATAGGCAACCCTTCTATTACTCAGAGAACACTCTCCACCCACGTATCATACACAAACACACTTGGCTAGGCAACAACCACTGTATTGGTAGTTCACCTACATATTGCCTCCCAGATAGTAACCATGGTGTGATAGCAGTATACTACATGCCTGTTGACCACAACAGTGCCACTGACATCAGAATGTACTTTGATGTGTTACATCTCCTGACTGAGTGTGTGTTATCCAGCAATTAAAATGACATGGCACCCTGTTCCATCCCCTCAGTAGCCAAATAAATGTATACAGTGGCCCTTTTGCCATGTTCCCCACTGGATGCCTGCAACAACTGTAGAATTTGCAAATGTAACCCACAAAGGAAATACCATGACTTATACACATGCCCTGTGTGGACAGACACCACTAATTCCACTGAATACCCATATCATACTGCCAATGTAGGTGCAATCATGACCTCAGCTACATAGCCAGGTTTCACCAAATGAGGTCAGGAATGCTACATAAGAAGATACCAATCTGTCCACACAACATGTCCCAGAGATCTCAAGTACACTTCCACATGTCAAAGAACATGCATGTTCGGACATGTGCACAACCCAGACACTGTCCATGTTATGGAATATAGATCACATACATGGGAAGTGGTGCACATCACTGGCCAAGCACAATAGAAACTCAGATGAATGGATGGTGAATGCAATACCCACCCCTGGGAACCACTCCAGGGATTACACCCCTGAGCCAAACTGGGGACTATTGTTATATGGTCTGATGCCAAGGTATTCCCTTGCTCTAGACTTGTAGAGCCTTCAGGCCCATTCACCTACTACACATCTGTGAAGCAATCAACCTATGGATCTCAGTACTGGCAAGTGTGTGTGTGTGTGTGTGTGTGTGTGTGTGTGTGTGTGTGTGTGTGTGTGTAGAAGAATGATTTTGAGGCCATTCATACTCACTACACCTCACATTGCCCTACTTTAGCATGCCTGTGATGTCAGTCACCTTGCAATAACCCTTTGGTCAAGTTTCAGCCCTATAAGCTCCATGGTGCTTGCGATAACTGCATAATGCTATAGTGTAGCAACCTAGTTAGGTAGGAGTTTTAATCATGGTCCTGGCAACTTTGGTAATGTGTGTGTTTGTTTGTGAGAGCAAGTGTGTGTGTGTCTTTACTGAAACCTGAGTTTGTGGACATTCATGCTTATTACACTTTCCTTACCCCTCTTTTAGCACTGCTGCTGATGTCACTCACCTTCAAAGATACCTTTGAAGCTCTACAGCATGTAAGCTCTGTGGTGCATGTGATAACTGCGTAGGACTGTAATAACAATACATAACCAGGTAGAGGTTTGAAGCTCAGTACTGGTAAGTGTGTGTTTGTGTCATCAGTATCCTGTTGGGGGTGATTGTGTAATGACAGGATCCATTGCAGTGTAGGGTTTGGTACTTTATTATATTGAGGACCTATTTTTCCCAATGTCCCCATTACAAGGCCAACAGTTGTCAAACACTGTAGAGGTTGTTGTAGACAATCGACAGCCATAAATGCCTACTGCCATGTGCAATTACTATGTGAGAGTATGGATTAGTAAACAATATAGGCAACCGTTATAATACCCATATACCACTCTCCACCCATGGATCATACACAAACACGCTTGGCTCCTTCTTTCTTACTTTCTCTCTGTCTCTCTGTCTCTCCCCCCCCCCCTCTGGTAGATGTGAAAAAATACATCTGTTTTGCATAGGCAACAGCTTGATTTTTGTAGGTAATGCTCATGATCAGCTGATGGCCTGTGCACAAATTGGAGTCCCCCACTTGTTAATTGCACATGGAACAGCTGTGGTATCATTCTTATAGCCAATTGCATGGAAACACACTCCCATAACTAAGCACTTCATGTGGGTTTTGGCCCTTTTCCTTCACTGTGAGCAGGACTTCATGTGGGTGTCTGACAAACAGCATCACAGAGGGTAGTTGGAAATACCTCTTACAACAAACACTGTGGAGACAGGCCAACAAACTGGAGGGGGGTGTTCCAGACATGGGGACAGAATGTAAGTATTGCTGCTCTACATTTGAAGTAATGTTGGTTTAACAGGGTTTATGTGGATATGGCTGTTCTGCATGATTTAAAGTCTGGCATGGCAGTGTTATGTGGTTGAGTGTCAATATTAGCCCTTTGTTTGTGCCTCTGTCCCCCAAGTGGGAGGGTGGCCTAATGGTTAAGGTGCTTGCCTTACAAACACAAGGTGCAGGGTTTCAGTCTCACAAGGGATAATTGGCTAGGCTTAAAAAATGGCTCGTAAGAGCAGTTAGCCTAGTACTAATTGATGAACCTATGAATCTAAGTCTGTCACCCTTTGTCCATATGGTATTTAGTAAGAGGTGCATATGTGCAGTATATCATTATTTACTGACATCATTCCTGATATCAAGCCAGTGATATATCAGACTGCCAGACATGTTATGTATAGCAGGCCTTATATTTGAGGACAAACCCTGGACACTCTGTTGTAGTCTGTACAGTACTGAGATCTGTGTAGTTATGGTGATTGTTGACAGTGTCAGTATTGTGTAGCAGTGTATTGTGGATGTGTTATTTGGCCTGTGTACAGACTGGGGTAGATGTCAATGTTCTCGGTCCTGTTCTATCTGATGTTGCATGCTGCTCCAGTTTCTGGTACCTATCAGTGTATATGTTTGTAGGGACAGACTGAGACATGTCTCATACCACAGTCAGGCATCAGACTACACTGTGAATTGGGCCATCAGTATATGTAGGGTTAGTGTGTGAGTGGCAAATATCAGGGTTGTTTTTACACAGTCCATATACTGTACTATTAATTAGGCTTACCATAATGTGACTGTGACTCTGTTGAGATTGGTTGTGGGTATGCACTTTCACACTGGTGTCTGTTACTCCATGCTGTTACATGCCTGTAGTGTCTGCTATGTTTGCAATTACATGTATATTTCCCCATATGAAACTTGGGTTAGTGTTGTGGCAGTCTGCCTGTAGTTTAGACAGTGCTTGGTGACATGGCTAGCAGATCAGTGTATTTTTCTAGTGTGATGTTATGTCCAGATATTTGTCAGATGTACTGTTGCCTGGCCACCATATGTGTTGTATATTTCTGAAAAGGCAGAGGGATGCTCTGAAGATGTATGTCACTAACTAGTGGGAAGTATGTGGGCTTGGGACCTCTGCCCCTCCAGTTAATATGTGTTAGGACAGACAGGAGGGTGTGAATGCATCAAGTGTGTGAGCTTATCTACTCCAGTATTTGTGATATATCCCCATTTTAATGGCTGTAAACATCACCTTTGTCAGGTTTCGTCCACACATCTTGCACTAAGGAGTTTTGTGTATACCTCTGGATTTTCAAGATTGTTTTAGACTGTCCATGTTTATTGGTCATATTTCTGCTGTATTCCACAGGATCATTACTGTGATTTGTGTTGTACTTCACTATGACAATTTTATGATACCTGTCAGTAACTGATGGCGTACATGTCAGGTTTCAGAAGAGCCTTCCTAGACATGTTTGTTGACACAACCCCTGTTACTGTAGCAACATTCTACATTTATAACTGCAATACTTACATTATGTTCCCTTGCACTAAGAGAGTTATGGTGTTGAGGTATGACCCAACTACATGTTATGAGAATATGATTGGAAGGGGTATACTAGCATGGCCCATCTTCACTTCCCATTATTTGGTCAATCTACCCTACGAATGTCCCCCAACTCTTCCAGATTGCAATGTCAGCTCATGTGCACAGCTCTTGGAGGTCACACAGTGGCTTCAGTATTGCTGCAGAGTCAGGGTGATGTCTGGCACAATTCATAACCTTCACTGTGTTCAGATACAGCCATTCTTAGCAAGCTTTGGATGTATGCTTCAGTTCACTGTTGTGTTTTAAGCTGACACCCCTCCCCATCCTCAGCCTTATTGCAGATGCTTGACAACTATGGGCCACACATGAGTGTTATTTTGCAATGTTCCAAATTCCAAACACTATGTCTACTGGCCTAGTTCCAGCTAATGAACAGCAAACCTAAAGGTGTACACTGGCACCAGCAAGCTAAATATTGGGGATGGTGGCCCTGAGGTGGAGTGAGGTGTTGCTTGTGCATCACACACATCTTTGTGAATACTGTCTATAGGTTTGAGCCATGGTCTCATGACACCATTACACATTGCCACATATGCCTTTGGGAGACTTGATATTATGCTTATGCTACCTGTAGAGAGCCCTGGATGATGTATTATGTGGGACAACTCTTCCGTCTGATTACCCTAACCCATAGGCCACACTTATGCAAAATCCAGGCAATTGTCGATACAGGTACTGCACAGGCAGTACTTGCTAGACATTCCTGCAAGTCCCTCAGTGTTGCTCATGTTTCTGGGCAGCCTTCATGACCAGTTGGCAACATGTTTTGTCATCTGTTTTGGATGGGCATCTGTTTATTTTCTACATCAATGTTGTCCCATACTTCAAACACACATACACGACTGTCTGCACTATTTGCCATGGTATATGCAATGGTGAGGTAAGGCTTCTTTTCCCACTCCTGAATGCTACCTTTCAGATATGGGATCCATTTCATGGTTTGTAAGATGCCTCTGTTGCAGGTGAGTAGGCAAATGTCATGGACATGCTTCATGGACAGCAGACCATTACTTGGTGTGACATTAAGGCCCTGTACTTGATGGAAGTTGTGTACTCAAGAAGATTGAATGCTGTCAGTACATCACAAGATACTTCCACACTATGTTATTTGGAGTGTGTGCACACATATGCTTCCAGTGTTTGTTAAGGTATGTATTCTCCATATTTGTTGTCCTAACATAGGATTCCAAATTACACATTCATTGCTCATGTTAGGATCACATTACAGGTTGTAAAAGGTGTGGAATGTGGTATTGTGGTTTGCCGTTGTTTATATCAGGAACAGTTGTCATTGTAATAGTGGTGTATACACTGTTGTAGCCACTGTATAAGGGCAATGTTTCAGACATGTCCCTACTGTAGGGCATTTGTCCCACCACTATGTTCATCTCTGTCCACACATCTTTTCCTGACAGGTTGTTAGGAATACTGTAGGACTCTTACATACCCTTCAGATATGCCACCATGGGGACCACTGTGATGCAGTGCAGTTAACACCAACAATAAGTGAACATGTACAGCATGCATTATGGGTAGGTGTGTTAAATGTGTGCATGGCAAATAGCATGGCCATAATATGGCTGGTGTATTGGCAAACCTGAACAAAACAACTCCATACTCACCAGCTACAGGCTGCTGCCCCAGTTGTATACCAGAGGGACCTAAATAGTTGTGTGAGAGAAGTAATGTTAGAAGCCACACCTGTGGCATTGGTACAGGGTGGGAGCAGCATTTTGGCACATCGACAGCACAAACCCACAATACTAGAGATTATGCACATCTGTTTATTACTACACTGAAGCAATAGACTATCTTATCTGACATATGCATGTAGATACTTTACAGATGAAACTGGATAAGCAACAGTGGTCTAGTAATGTATCCTGGGGCCTTACCTGCATGCTCATAATCCATTGTGTGGATGGCACCCACCTCCAAAATGCTGTCTTCAGCCAGCTGGCTTGTCTGGCGGGCAGGCGCCCCAAGGCTGGTGAGGAGCTTCTCAGCATGTGTCAATGGATGCTGAATGGCATGACCCCCAGCTGTGGCTAGCTGGTCCCTCCTAACTGCAGCGGCATGCTGACGGTGTGGTGGATCAGATCTGTGCAGTGATGCCACACCTATTCATAATTTCAGTTGTGCAGGCTGACATCATTTACCCTGTGGACGAGCTCGTTCCACAGGGCAGTCCTCTCCTGCAGATCCTGGGCCCTGTGGCTGAATAGTATGGGATGATGCATGATGAGGTATTGGATGATTGCATCATTTTCCAGATTTGTGAATGTGGGCAGATGTTCCCGGGGCATTGTACCTGGAAGACATAAACAAGAAAAAAGGTCACAGGACTTCATACGGTTGTCTATGTGCACATCAACAGTGGATATTACTTGCAAATAATCCAGACGGTACCATAACACTGTAAGCTATCATGGCTTTGACAACTTGCATTACACTTTTGGCCCTGACCTGTCCAGTTTCCCCAGTGTTTAACACTTAATGACATAATCCACTATTCACCATTCATTTCTGTGTAGATGGATGACAGTGGCCATCTTCAATGTAGATGGTGTGTGGATGGTGGCATGTCTGTGTTTGACTGTAGTGTGAGATGGAACTGTGAGCACATGCCTGTATTCATGTAGAAGACAAACTGTGATGTTGTCATGCCCCATGGACACTTGCTGTTATTGCCATCAGTCGGCATTATGCCCATGCTCACCATTGATGCGGGCAGAAGTGTGGTTGATGTGCATATCCCCCTGTACTAATGTTGTGGACAGGGTGCCACTGTTCCTGCCTGTCCTGTTTGATGCAGGTTGCCTGTATCCATGGCATGTGTGCATAAGGTGTGCTTTACCCCCAGTACAGGTTGACTTGTGTTACTGGCTCTGAGACTGCATACATATGCGGAGACATGGTTGCAATTGGCCTTGGTGGTTTGGATATGTCTGATTTCTAGTCATAGTCAGCCTTACAGGAAGTCACCTGTGAACCTACATGCTTGCTCAGATCGAGGTGCATTTGCTTCCAAGTTGTGGTCTGCACCTATGTGTCCCTGTGCAGCCACTATAGAAACCTATTATGTGCTTTGTGTCTTGGTGGTGTCCACCAAGGGGGATTACTCTATCGTTGGTGGAGGATGGTTGTACAGGTAAGCTATTGCTGATTCTATATAGCTACAGTGCATATGAAGTGTACACACCCCTGTTACAATGCATGATACTTGTGCAATTGGAACATGACCCCACAAAAGCACATGTCAACACAATCCCCACCTGTGATGTGTCCTATAGCCTGCTCAGTTCAATAGGGAACATAACAACCAGTCCTGTGGAAACATATGGGAATTAATAGTACAGTAAACCAGTTGAATGTGTGTGCACACCCTTACACTGATCTGTTGTGTAAACACCTAATGAGCTGATTACAGCATCCATTTGTCTTGGTTTGTACTCTAACGTCATATAACATCTTCACTCGGCATTGGTTGCTCACCTTCCATGAAACGGCTTTGTTTCTTTTTCAATAGAATTGTACAGGTTATGGGTCACATTTGAGATGAGAAACATTTTGACATGACATTCTGTGGTCTCATTGGCATATAGCACAAAGACCTGACATTCCAACAGTTGTGTGTACACTTTGATGTCCAGTGTATATGGATGTTGATGTAGCTGTTAGTGGTAGGCATAGACAGTGGGCCATAACATAGTTGTACACGTCTCTGATTGCTACGTGATAAGCATGCCTACTGTACTACCCATATCAGTGTCATGGCAATGCAACAATCAGTAGCAGTACACATTTTATTTTGTTGTATGCAGTGACAGTGATATTACACACATGTGCAACATGCACATCCTATTCTCCGGATTGTTTGGGATCCATGTTATTAATTCTGTGCCTTTCAGGTGAACATACGCATACATATACATGCTAAGGGGATACCTGGTATACATTTGTGTTCTATGTCATTATGGCACACAGTATTTACAGTCTTGCAGGTCAATCATATGTCTCAACCTGTTATACCAGGACTTCTGGTCATTGGTCCACATCACTGGGTGACAAAACAGGGAAGTCAATTTTGATAAAGTATTAATATAGCTGCCATAACACAAGTATATGTGTAAGTGACTACAGATATCTGTCACAACCGTGAACATTGTCCAGAAGAACACTATACAGTTGAATGTTATTAATTCAATATATCACATGCAGTTTAACACACACATCTGCAACAGGGCTTTACTATGCTCATGCCTTATATAGGTATCCTAGATTTACAATACAAACATGTATAATACTCATATTCACAGGTAACATATGGCTATGGGCAACATCCCATTAACTGGCCTAGCAGTGGCACAGACATGACTGTTTGACAGACACTCTAGTGGTTGCCATATGTGAGCTGTCCTTTCCCAGGGTATGTCAGGCTCCTCAGCTGTGACCCAACCTATCCACCTCTTAGAGCATCACATGTGGACAAAGCCTAACATTGGGGGGATATATAGGGACAGATTGTAGCTATGCCTATTACAAACCTATGAAGTTTTAGCATGATACATTTTGCATTACCATGACTGTTCTGAAGGTGGTGGGGGATGAAACTCATGTGTCTGTCATGACGTCATTACTTCCATCTCCAGCTATTTGTCAGACTAATATAGACATTTGGAGGAACAGAACAAACATTATGATGGCAAAATCTTGACATTCTATGAAGATCTGCACAAGTGACAGGTATGGCCCACTACAGACAGGGCCAGATGCTATGTCCATAGCATTTGTTCAGCAGGACATTATTACAGCAAGTATTGATGGCACATATACATCTTTCATAATCATCTATCCCATTATTACAGACCAAGTACTACATTCAATTACATGCTTACATGTTTCACATACCTGGTTTATCTTCATGTTCCTTCTGTGTACAGGTTGTCTTCTTGTTTCTTGTTTCTTATTTATTATTTTGAGGTTTTGTTTATGTGTTTTTTTTGGTGTGTGTGTGTGTATGTCTCTCTCCACTACTTAGATCAAACTTGTTTGAATAGGTTGAAGCATGGCTTTTTGTAGGTGATGCTCATGTTCAGGTGATGGCCTCTGCACCAGTTGCTGTTCCCCACTTGCTAATTGCATGTGTAGTTCTTCCAATAGCCAATGTCATAGCAACCCACTACTATAAATAACTACATCATGTGGGCGTTGTCCCTTTACCTTTCCTGTATGGAAGACATCCTTCATGTGTGGGGGCAGCAGTGTTACAGACAGCCGGTAGGAATACCTCTTACAACAGGACTTGTGGACACAGGCCAGCTACATGCTGTATAAGGTTCCAGACCTAGGGAGAGTGTGTGAATATTGCTGTTATATGCCTTGAATACTGCTAGTTTTACAGGGTTTGTGTGTACATGCTAGTTTTGCATGGAATACAGTCTGTCTGCATAGCTCTCAACTGTGGGTCTATCCACCTGATGGCCAGAGGACTGGCTAAGTTTTGTCTGCTCCCCACACAGGTCTTGTCCTTGACATATCAGTGGCATTTTCTCCGTTGATTGCTGTCAGTACATGGCAATATCCATTTGTGTTTCTGACTTCATATTCCTGAGTAAGGGTATGTTGCAAACAATCCTGTAACACCAGCAACTTTCACAGTGTATAACAGCAATATTTCAAATATGGCCCTGTGTTTCAGCTCTGCTCTCCATTTATATACCAGGCTTTGTCCAGATGCCAAGCAGTAAGAGGTTGATGGTATGGTCTATCATTATTTAGTGCTGACATTCCTGCTGTCATTTCAGTGATGTTGTGGACTCCCACACAAGTTGTGGGGTAGGGTCCATATATATTGAGGGCTACACCTGGACAAAACATGTGTGACCCTGTACAGTCTGGAGGTCAGTGTATAGATAGCACTATAATATGTCCTTGTAATATATTTTATGGGGGAGGGGTATTAAATGTTTTTAACCTAGGCTGTTACAACATGTGAGGAATATCAGTAATAAGAAACATAAAGTTATATGCCTGTACATTTCATATGTTTCACTATGGGAACAATGGTGGGCTAGAGCTTCCTGTCTTGCACACAGTTCTGTTTGTCAGTGTGATAATGACATTTTAAGTTAAGTATTGTTATGTAACGGATACATTTACATTGTGACAATTGATACTTTTCCCTCTAGGGGGTTGATTACAGAGTGTAACTGGTGGCTGTTGAACTACATCTGTAATTAATTGTTGATTGATTCCTGTCTTCAAGGCAAGTGTGTTTTTTACTATTGTACTACTTGAGGGCTTTAGCCTAGACAGCAAAGTATGTTATGTTTTGAGGATTACTGTATCATATGTTTTCTTTGAGAGCTGCATTAATCAGTTATGTATTTCAAACACCTATATACTATAAGAAATGGCATAACCAACTGAAATAGTACACAGATGAACATTTATATGTATGCAAACTGTGTGGTGTCATGTCCTTTGTATCATGTGTGGGTATATGTTTCATGCATTAATTCTCATTTGTAGGAAAGAATCAGACACTGGCCATTTGAAAAGGTGGCAACTGTAGGAATAATGGCTGTTTGATATTATGTGCACCCTCTATATATACTCTCTTTATATATATCTATAAGTATTTATATATTTATATATGTATGTATGTATACACACACACACACATATATATATATATATATATATATATATATATATATATATATATATATATATATATATATATATGGGAACACTTCACATAATCGAATTACTGAAATCTCGAATTTCATATGGTTGAGACCATATGATCGAGATTTCAGTAAATCGAATATGTGCAGTGTTTAAAAATAAAAGTTTACTTACCTTAATACATTGCGTGCACACAGAGGCAAGGATTCTTGTACGCTCTGTGTAATGTTTATTTATTTTTGCGGTGTTGACAGGAAATGAGAAATCTCCCATTTTGTGCTTCCGCATACAGCGCAAGACGGGAGATTTCCCATTTCCCCACTGTGCGATCTTGGAGTTGGTATATTTAAGTAGGAGGGGTGTGGGGGGCACAAAGTGAAGTTTGTCTGTTTTTTTTTTTTTTTTTGGTTTCATTTCAGAAGTTCGAGTTTACGAAACTCGATCTTTTGGTTTCAGTTATTTGCAGTTCGAGATTTTGTAAATTTGAGCTTCTGAAGTGAATCCATATATATATATATATACATATGTGTGTGTGTGTTTGTGTGTGTGTGTGTGTGTGTGTGTGTGTTTGTGTGTGTGTGTGTATGTGTGTGTGTGTGTGTGTATGTGTGTATGCATCATTAGAATGTTTAGTGCTTCCACATTGTACATTCCCTATGGTAGACTGACTGTTCTGCATGATATGTTAGAGAAATCATTCCAGCATCCTGCAGCTCAGATGGCTTAGTGGTAACTTGTGGCTATGTTGTGTAGGGTTCTGGGCTAAAGACTTGCAAGGGCAGAACAGTTCAGCTGTGGAGGAAGGGCTAATGGCAATAATAACAAGAGGTCCCTATTTTGGGCCCCTTCACCCCCATTTACAGTGCCTTTGGTCAGATGTTTTGCAGTGAGAGGTTCAGAGTGTGGATCCGCTGTCCGAATGCACTATTAATATATATATATATATATATATATATATATATATATATATATATATATATATATACACACACACACACACACACACACACACACACACACACACACACACACATATATATATATATATATATGTGTGTGTCTACATATATATATATATATATATATATATATATATATATATATACATATACATATAGAAATACATTTTCCCTACTGTTGAATGACTGTGCTGCATGATATGTTTGAGAAAACATCACACATATACCGCTCAGATGGCTTAGTAGTTACTTGCTATGGTGTGCAAGGTCCTGGGTTTGAGACTTGCAAGGGCTGATTATTTTGTTGCTAGGCAGAACAAGGGCTGTTGAATACAGAGTGATTAAGGTACTTTTATGGAGTTGTAAGCAGGTTTGAGCGGGTTTGCTCTCAGTAAGCAATGCTAATTTCTGGTTAAATATGCTTACACACAGTTAGCCTTAAAACTGCTTAATCTAGGTAGGCATTGCTTAGTGCTGCACAAACAGGTTTGATCCTGCTTACTGCTGCTTAAAAGTGCTTACTCCCAGTTACCTCCACGCTTATTTCTTTAAAAGAAAAGAAAAAAGGAGTGATAGGAAAGTGGCGAAAAAGGGGGCATACAGAGGGAAAGACAATAGGGAAAGTAGCTAGGAATGTGCAGGATGAGTGTAGGGAAGGTCCATAGCTGTCCGTTTCTTCTAAAGCAACAACTGTGCATATATGCTGAATTTGGAGGTATATTTGGACACTCAACCCCCTGAGAGAGGGTTGAGGACAACAATAATGTGTTGTGAAGCCAATTAGACCAGATTACATGTGTCCAGTGGACACGTGCAAAATGGACAGCTATGTATGTGGCATTTTTTTTTTTTTTTTTTGGGAATAGCTTGCCCATTTTTTTTAAGGTGAGAGTGGGATGTTGGGGAGGGATAGTAGGTATATTTGGGGAGGTAGGTTGGGTAGGAAGACAGACAAGACAGACAAGACAGCATACAGGGGCGGTATATGACACATGTGGGGGATAAACACCTTGGACGGGGAGGGGTGTTTGGAAATTGGAAGCCCATGACCCCCCCAAATGCAAACAGTGGGACTGAGGTCCCCACCCATGGGCAGTCACCACTGCACCTTCACGGCCCAAAGGTGGCTGTTTTGGGGGCTTAGCAGGAGGGGCAGGCTGACCCTCTAATTGCATCACATGACCCTCAAGCTGGCATAGCAGATCTCCAAACTCCTTTCAGAGCTTGCTACGCACCAAACCCCGGACCTGGCTTTGGGTAACAGTATCCTGTCTGCGCCCACTCCCAGGATGTATGAGCCCCATCCCCTGAGGTGGTTCCACGCGAAGGTGGTGCAGGACCAGTGGATGAGGAGGTCCCAGGGTGAGTCCCAGTTGTGCTGGGGCCTGGTGTCATGGCAAGATGAGGTGGGAGAGGTGGGTCTGCTGGGACCAGCCTTCCCAAACTTGTCATGGTGTTACAGTTTTAGAACATATGTGGGTTAGTAATGGTCAACACAATCCAGGATTAGTTATAACAGCATGCATAGATATTCCCATTAACCCAAAACAACAAATTTGGAACAGTTGCATAGCAAACAGAACACATGCATATATGGAACCACAGTGGCCATTACAACGGCATGCAGGTTACATTGATAGCAACAGGCCACCAATGATAGTATTTCAACATGGAACATTAATACAAACACATTTCAATATTTGTTGAACAATAGTAGATTTGGTGTAAAACATACCCATTGATTTGTGTGTTTAGATTATTGTTGCATATATGGTGGAGGGGGGGAGATGTCAATTAACAACTTGTATATCCTTGCAGTACTCACAACTTTAATGATCATTGCTCTAATCATTACTTTACAGGTATTATTACAATACCCTATGACCTTGGTTTGGGCAGTGGTATGTTTGTACACAGTGTATACTTCAACTGTCTTATAGCTACATTCTGCTTCTCTTACCTGGTAGACCTATGGAGGGAATGTTTGTTAACACTACCTGACTGTTTCTACACATATTCCTAGATTCCTAGTTATAATTTTATGCATACAGCTTACTACAACTCCCGGGATTTGAACCATGGCTGTGTGTGCTGAAAGTACAACAATTTGTGTTTCATCAGAGTAAGCTATTTAGAAAGTGGTTCTTTTTCTTTTATTGTTTTCTGTGTGAGTCTCTCTTGGTTGTACACTCTACTCTTGTAATTACAACATTTTTATACAGATATTCCTAGACATATTTTTTATGTAGCACAGTGTGAGAAACAGTTGACACAATAGTACTATTCACATAGCAGATCTTGGTGAATGCAACATGTGAAGACATACAATATCAGAGTAAACACAACCAGCCAGGATTTAGAACCTTATTGCCAGGCGGTTACACTTTCATTTGAATATGACCTATATGGGACTATTACTGTCATATTGTCTGATTTATTCAGTGGAAGCCATACACATTTTTTATAGTGCCAGGTGACATTTTACTCCTTTATATTTATTTGGTATGACTACTACAAGCAGGATTGATACTCACCAGCCTCATGACACAGCCTTTGGAACCTGCTGGCATGGGCTTCCTGGTTCACAGCCTGCTCAGCTTTAGCTGTAATGAAAATAGAGAAACATTTATGTATACCTATCTGTCACATACACAGGCTGGACTTTGGTAAACAATTATTGCTATGAATACTTACACACTGCTGGGACATCTCCCTTGTCTCTTGCTTCTTGGACCCACTGTTCCAAGAGCTCTCTCTTCCTCCATTTCAAGTTGGCATAGTGGTGCTGGACCTGCTCACCAGTCCAAGAGATGCCAGCGACACTGGTGAGATCATGGGCGAGACTTTCCCATTCTTCCGCTTTATATTGGGAGCCCTGGTACTGGTCCTGCAGCAGTCTCATGTCATGTTTTTTTACCAGGAATCCTACCATGATCTTGGACTCCTGTATGCCCCCAGCACTGCGCCTGGAAGCGCATGCCCTGTCCAACACCTGCCATACCTCCTAGAGTGGAGAACGACAACCCAGTTATGAACTGTATTCCCGCCTGCAGGGTTTAAATACAGCTGATTTCCCACCCTTTGCCATGACTGGATGGTTTTGAAAATGCTAAACTAAGCTAAGCTACGGGCAAACCTGCGTACCTAAAGTTGGCAGTACTTAAAGGGGCAGGTTCAGCATTGCTTACCAATGGGCAGATCCACTTAGCTGGGCTAGCCATTGCTTAGTATTCACGTGTACACAATACTTACACCTGGTCAACATAGCTGTGCAATGCTTAGCATTGATTATGTTTTATTATATTGGTCTACAACCTGTATGGAATTGATTCATCATTCATTTCATAATATAGATTTATTTACCTTCTCTGACATCCTGCAATGTGCTGTGATTAATTTATTCTTGTGTGACTATACTGTATGGGGCACTTGTGTTTATATGGGAATTTCACTACTTTATAACAATGACACCTCACATTTTGGCCTAATACACTACTCTAGTTGAGAAAAATCAGTTACTTCTCACATAAATATGCAAAAATTTAAAATGTTAAAGTTTACACATACAAAATGGAAATGGCTTTGGTGAGGCTTGAACCATGAATGAATACATGCAAGGCATACAGCTCTCACCACTACACTGGATGTCTATTGCTTTTTAACTTATCATGCCGTTTCAGCTGGGCTAAGAATAGCTAAGCAACGGGCACACCTGCACAGCTACGCTTAAACATTCTTGCATATATAAAAAAAATGTATTTGTTGTGTTTTTTTATTTGTACCCCTCAGAATATCCATGCTAATGCTGAACCTGTTATTCTATCAACTTTCTGCTTTGTGGGATGATTGTACCTTATGACTTTGTCCACATTCCTTACTTTGATGGATTGGGAGGTGTGCACTATGTGCTTATGCTAAATCTGAAATTCTATCAACTTTTGGCTTGGTAGGGATGATTGTCCCTTATGGCTTTGTCCATATTTCTTAGCTTGATTGGTTGGGGGTGTTATGAGCATTCTTGCTCATTTTAAATTGCTGAACGGCAATTCTGGAGTGCAGGGGCATGTGTATTGTGAGAGCTCTGCTCTCAGACACACCCTCTGCACTTGCACATGGAACCATGTCCATTTTACAGCATGGCAGCGTGCCTTCATACATATGCATAGCACGCTGCCATGCTGAACAGGAATGGTCCCTGCCATGCAGGAATAACTTATTCCTGCATGGCTGCTTGCTGAATCCAGGGGATTGTTTACTGAATAACTTGATTTCTGATTTTGGAATAGTTTATTTATATATATATATATATATATATATATATATATATATATATATATATATATATATATAGATATATATATATATATATTTATGTATCTATTTGCTCAGAGTCTTGTTGGTACTACTATTCTACGTTTTTTAACATTAATAACTTTAAAATTAATTATTTAAGAATATTTGTTTTTAATTGATTTGATGTAGGAATCAATACATTTAGATAAAATTTTGATATTCTGATTTGTTCTGATATGTTTAATACGTTTTTGTCATTTTTTTTTTTTTTTTTTTTAATTTTGGAACATTTTTTATGAAAAGAAGGGGAGGGGTGTGTGATGTAAATAGGAAGATTTGTTGTGACTGGTGTTTGTTTTATATAAAAGGACTATTACATTTGAAGAAATTTTATCTGATGAAGTTCACGAGAAAAACATTTAGTGGATGAAAGCGCTAATTAAAGTTTTGTTAAGTGGCCCAGTTTTGCTGTTTTGTTCGGTTTTCTTTGTCAATTTTTTTAGTTTGCCAGAGGCTTTTGTTAAACATAAAATGTCTTACCATGTACATCATCCCTGTTTGGGGAACATATCATCAGTGGTACTGTAGGGTGGCCACGGTGGTGCAGCAGTTAGCATTGTTGCCTCACAGCAAGAGGTTGCCTGGTTCGATCATTGGCTGGGGTGCCCACCATGCGGAGTCTGTATGTCCTCCCTGTGGTCGCATGGGGTTCCTCCGGGTGCTCCGTTTTCCTCCCAAAGACATGCTGTAGGTGGATTGGGCACTCTAATCTGGCCTAGTTGTGAGTGCATGTGTGTGCCTTCTGTGGAAGGTTGGGTGCTGGGCTGGCAACTTGACACCATAAAACTCCACTGCCAATCATGAGTGGACAGGTGATCCACTGTGCTGACCCCTAACCAGGAAAAAGCCGAAAGAAGAAGAAGATCATCAGTGGTACTGTAGATCCTGTAAGATGATAAGCCACATTAACATCAATATGTGGGAATGTTCAACAGACATGACTGCAAACAAAGGCACACGACAAATGCATTACAAACTAACATGATATGAAGACACTTATGTGACAAATGGTGAACATGTTGTCCAGATGGTCCTATGTATGGAAACAAACATCATGAATAACATACATCACAGATGTGCGCAAATTTGCTGTACAAGATAAATAAGCTGTACAACTATACTTGGTCTCTCTGTAGGTTCATGTTCATAGGTAGGTACTAGGCTATCGTCCCTAGGGCCTATACAAGCCCAGCCAAAAAGGTACCCTGGCTTTTGCCACCCAAGAAAATTATTTTCCTGTGCCACTTTCAAGAAGAGCCACAGAAATGCTCCTTGGGGTGAATTTCCTATTGCTATCCAATCATCAAGATTTTTCTTGAAGAGTACTAATGAGGAGCTTTGTTTGATATAGATAGGTAGTTTATTCCAGAGTATGGGAAGTCTCTGGGACAGGAATCTATCCCTCCGGCATGTTCTGTTTATTGTGGTGACAAGGTTTTGGTACCTAGAGCATGTAGCTAAGAGGGATTGGGATTTCTTTAAGTGGAACATGTCCAACAGCTCTGGGTTTGACATAGCTTTGTATGTTAGGCAGAGATCAACGCTGAGTAGGTGATATGCTATGGAGTAAAGCTGGAGTTTTTTCAGATGGTCTGCGTAGGGCATCTGTTTGAGGCTGGTAATCCTTTTTGTGAGGTATTTCTGTGGCCTTTCCAGTTGTTGTAGATGTCTTGTGTGGTACATACCAAAAGAGGTGTTGTACTCTATAATGGGTCTAATGAGTGATGAGTAGAGGGGAACAATGACCTTTTTTTCTGGATGAGAAACCTTTTGTGATGAGGTGTGCCATGGAGAAGGATTTCCTGACTACTGTGGCAATATGATTATCAAAGGAGAGACTAATGTCCATCTGTGTCCCAAGGTCTCTTATCACACTTTCGGTGTTAAGTATACTACCACCTATATTGCAGTTCATGGGTACAGAGTTTTTACCAAAAGGGATGACAAAGCACTTTTTGGCATTGAGCTTGAGGCCATGGCTTTGACACCAGGCATCTGTCTCAGTGAGACCCTTTTGTAGGATGTCCACATTGTTAGGAGTTTTGATTATGGCTCCTAGTTTGCAGTCATCTGCAAACTTCATTAGCCAAAGACCTTCGGTGTTAGCCTGTACTTCAGAGACATAGATACCAAACAGGAGAGGACCCAAGACTGAACCCTGTGGTACTCCACTTGTCACTGGTCTGAAGTCGGATTTGGAGTCTGCTACTTTCACAGTGTGGGTTCTGTCAGTGAGCCAGTTGGCAACCCATCTTGTGACATAGGGATTTATACCTAGTTTAGTGAGTTTATCTATAATTCCAGAGTAGGGGATGGTGTCGAAAGCCTTGGCAAGATCTAGATAGGCTGTGTGAACCACCTTACCCTTGTCTACGGCTTTGGTGACTGCTTCAAGGAAGTCTATCAGCTTTAGTTGACATGATCTGCCTTTTACAAACCCGAACTGGATAGGGTCCAGAGTTTAGAGATTACCAATGTTTTTGTTTATAAGTTCCATGATGATACGTTCCATGGCCTTGCAGACCAGGCTCATCAGGCTAATGGGGCAGTAGTTCCCAGGGTCTGTGGTGGCTCCCCCCTTGTGAAGTGGAATAACCGTCGCTGTGCACCATTCAGCAGGACAACACCTGAGGTGAGGCTATGATTGAACATGGTACTTGGGTGGGGTGCCAGTTCGTTCTGTAGTTCGTGTAGAATGCAGCCTGGGATGTTGTCTGGTCCCATGGATGCTGTGTTCTTGGCTTTGGAGAGTGTGGATTTTACCTGTGCAGCCATGAGTACAGGAACTTTGCATTCTTCCGGTATAGAGATGGGTCCTTTAGGGGGGTGAGAGGGGGGTAAAGTTAGCACTGAACCTATCTGCCAGGATGTTGGCAATATCAGTTGGGTCTGCATATTTAGTGCCATTGTGCTGTAACTCAGAGCAGAATTGAGTGTTGCCATTGAGATTCTTGACATAGCTATAGAATGCTTTGTGGTTGTGTTTAGAATCAGTGGTGATTTTGTTTTCTTAACTAGCTTTGGAGGATTTTATCAGGGATCACAGCTTCTTACTGAGGCTGACCAGGGAGCTCCTCCACTCATGGGATTTTACTCTCTTTGCAACAGTTTCTTCCTTCTGTTGTACAGTTTGTTTATGGCAGGGGACCACCAGATTGGCTTCCTTTTTTTGGGGGATAGCATCTTGGTTCTGTTTGGGATAGCACGATCCATGCACTCGTGTAAGTGCTTATAAAGTGCAATTGTGTAGGATTCACTAGTCATAACTGTATTGTCCATCTGCATGGGTGTCATGAAGTTCACCACTTCTGTCTTAAGAAGCATGAAGTTGGCTTTGGAGAAATTTTTTACTGTGGTTGCCTTAATGGGGGGTGGGGGCAGGATGTGGATATCTAGAGTGATTAGCTTATGGTCAGATCGGGCCAATGAGGCATTGACTTCAGGTGTGGAACACCGGTTGCTCATGTTGGTAATGAATAGATCTAGGATATTGTTGCCCCTGGTGGGGGTGTGGATAAGTTGATCTAGGGCATTGGAGTTTATGAATTCCAGAAAGCGTTGAATGAAGGAGTTGGTACATGAGTAGTTTTCCCAGTTAATGGTTCATAGGTTCATAGGTTCATACTAGGCTATTTGCCCTAGGGCATTTATAAGCCTAGCCAGAGTGTGTTTGGCTTTCACCACCCAGTTTAAATGAATTTTGCTATGCCCTTTTTTGAGGTTAGTATACTGTGCCTCTGTCTAACAGTGACACAGAAGTGATGTGGGGTAGTTGAAATTGCCCATTATTAGGGTGTTTGGTTGAACCCTAATATTTTCCAGTACACTAAGAAAAGAGGAGTGGGAATCCTGGGGCATGGTGGGGGATCTGTAGCAAGCTACACTTTGGATTGCAGTTTTGCCCAGAGTTAGTTGCACTTGGATAACCTCAGATGCATTATGCTGAGCAACTAGCCTGGAGGTGTGGATATCCTTAATGAATATAGACACACCTCTGCCTTTGGTGTTCCATTTCAGGTTACATGGCCGAAAAGTGTGGTATGAGTTATAACCTGGAAGTGCAGGGGTGCTGTCTGGAGCCTTGAACCAGGTCTCAGTCACTGCACAGATATCGATGTTCTCCATTTTAAGGAGTGCCTCGAGTGAGTGCATTTTGAGATTTAGACTTCTAGCATTGAGTAGCATCACCCTCAGTTTTTGCTTGCCTATTCCTGTTACAGTGGTGAATTTCTCATTTGAACCTTGCATAAAAAAGGCACTATAGGAGCAGCAAGAACCTTAGCCAGTATCCGGAATCGCAGAGGTGACAGGTGCAGGCCATCTCTGGCAAAGCATCGTGGTCTGTCGACCATGTCATCCCATGTCTTGTGATGATGTATGTGTAATATTACAGTGAAATACACAAATCAACATGTGAGCATAATACACTGTCATGACAGGTGACAGAGGCAGAAACAGCAATGGATCACAATAATAGTATATGGAGGCACTTATGCGACATGGATTGATACTGTGCTGATGGTGATGGATATATGCAATTGAGAAAAACATCACACATGCTGCTTGTAGTATTAGATATGTATTATGTTTTTAACACAATATGCAATGACATGCAAGGAATTCATGTCCCATGTGTGACCATATTCACTATGCAGTTGTGCTGCTGATCAAAATAATATGGCAGTTCATGATTAATTTGCACATTCAAAGTCTGAAGCAGTGTATGTGCTGCAATGGCTACAAGATTATGACTTACATGTACGTCCTAGAACACCGGCTTCAATACCTCACCAGCTATAGCTGGTCATGACTGATGGTATGATGTAATGCTAGGAAAATCATGATATCATCTGGGGGGATTAGCGGTGGACCACCTCCTGTGGCATTCCAGGAACGCTCATATTAGTGCACCGAATTAGCATCTGGAGGATCAAGTCTGAGCAACATTAACAACAGGCCGCATGGGATTGATTGCGACCATCGACAGCACTAATCATGTTAGTTCAGTCCAAACCTCATTTCTGTGCACAGTATTTCCTGTCAATCCAAGGAGGCTTTGGCCATGCTGTTGCAATGTTTCAATGATAACTCTTATGTAGTGTAAAATTGTCACCCCTAGTTCAGATTGACATCTGGAAGACAGTGTTATATACACATTACATATTTTATGGAGGCTGCCAATTGACATGATGATGATCTTATACAAATTAGTCAAGGCTCTTGCTGTGCTGCCCATACTGATTAGTTATGCTAAATAATCCTTTATCATGTATAGCACTATGTATTTAAAAACATAACAGGTATAAAAAGAGTCTCTAAATATGTATGTAATGTCACAACATCATCATATATAACAGTCCATAACATTATCCAAATAGACCACACAGTCTAATGTGGCTCCTAGAAAACAACAAAGTCTAAAGACTTTTCATCTTCTCTTTGTCGATGATTTAAAACTGTATAGCTCATCAGACGAGGAACTGAAAGCACAGCTGTAGGTTATTGAAACTTTTTCAGATGATATTAGAATGTCATTTGGCCTTGATAAATGTGCAAAAGCAACCTTTAAAGCAGGAAAACTGCAGCACCAGGAAAACATCAGTTTGGGACAAGAATGTGATATAAAAGAACTTGAGCAAGAGGGAGTGTATAAATATTTGGGAATTGAAGGATCGGCAATAAAACACAAACAAATGCATGTAAAACTTAGTAAGGAGTACTTCAGAAGAATTAAATTAATCCTGAAAACAGCACTGATGACCAGGAATAAAATCCAAGCTATAAACCAATTTGCTCTGCCTGTCCTAACTTACAGTTTTGGAGAGATTGATTGGCCCCAAAATGTGTTGGATAGATTAGATATTAAAACAAGAAGGATGCTTCATGCTCACCAGATGATCTATAAAGATAAGTGCATACCAAGATTATATATTCCCTGTTCAGAAGGAGGGATGGGCCTCTTTGAAATTGATTACATGTACAGATCTGCAATTGTGGGACTTCACACATATCTGTTGACCTCATGAGACCCAAATGTAGTGAAAGTTTTGAAACATGAGGAGAATAAATCCAAGATGACCTCTATGCTTAATCTAGCAGAAGCATATCATTGTCAAGCAGGAATGGAAATCAAACCAGAAGTAGATAAAAATCAGATAGCATCTGAATGTGCCAAAAAACAAAAGAAAGAATATAAGGTGAAGTATCAGATGAAATGACAAGAAATGTGGAACAATCATAACTATAGTGGCAAGTGCAGAAAACTTCTGGAAGAACCTCATTTTGATCAGGAATGAATGCAGGAATGGTTAAGGAGAGGTGAATTCAAACCAAGACATGAAAGGTTAATATTGGCAGCCCAAGACAGTGGTCTATGTACACGCTGGTTTACAAAGTCCATTGAACTTGTTTGAGAAACAGATAAATGTGGGTTTTGTAAAACTGAACTGGAAACAGTCGCACACCTCATTGCTGGTTATGACATACTAATGGCAGAGGGCCTGTACACTGAAAGGCACAATAGTGTGGCGAGACTGGTGCAGTTGGGATTGTGCAAACATTATGGTTTTGAAGTGGCTGAGAAGCACTGGAAACATGAGCCAGAAAGCATCATAGAAAATGATCAAGTCTACATCACATGGATCATCTATTACCAACAATTCAAAAGACAGATGCTAGAAAACCGGATATAGTAGTCCAAGAAAAGAAGACAAGAGCAGCATTGACAATGAAATTGCCACGCCCAGTGACTAGAGTGTCTTATGTACAAAGAGACACAAGGTTATAAAATATCAGGATTTGCAAGCAGAAACGAGAACAATGTGGAAGAAGGATACCAAGATAATTCCAATTGCAGTAGGAGCAACGGTTCTTATAAAAAAAAAAGAGTCTACCATCATATTTAGATATGCTACCAATACACATAACTGTATGCATTACAGACAGAGTCATTACTGGGCACATTGCGGGTGCTGCGAAGAGCAATTTTGGCTGCCATCACAGAGTGAAACAATACTAATTTCTTTAACTTTAATCATACTTTGACTTAGGAATGGGGTCCATTCCCATTATGGTATTAGAAACCCAAAAGGTTTGGAGAAATTAAAAAAGGAGAGACTATATGTGGGATATGAACCCAATGCAGAGAACAACACAACAACTAAAGGACAACCCCACAGCCCTCATAACACACACGCATTACTTTACATATCATCACAGTACATAATGAATAGTAAAAGCCATTCTCACGCTCTCTGTATCAGATTAAATGTACTAACAACTATCTCTGTTGCACTAAGGATCAGAATATATCCTTAAACTATGCATTAAACATACAACTTATGAAAGACCTCAGAAATCATCATTCTTGTAAACTTACACAGACCATACAAGGTTAATCAAAAAAAAAGTATTTATAGTACAAGCATTATTAAGGGTCAAAAAGTATCCGTAAACTATTCACTAAACATACAACCTACAGAAGCCCTCAGAATTTGCTATTCTCCTTAAGTATACCAGACTCTGTCAAGGTGAACCAGAACTTAAAGACAGATATAAACATATGCCATTTTCATGCACTTTTCAAATGTTCTGTTTGCTTTTAGCCAAATATTTATATGCATGTTTATTTTTCAATCATAAAAGCACCCATTATTTCACAGCCATTTTGCATGTCAAACTTGTTTGAACAGAAAAGGACTGTCAGCATGCACAAATTGAATCAGAAACATTAAATATAACATAGATATCTAATGACAGTATTGTATTGCCCACAGCAATGCTATCAGATGACAGCTTAGCTTTGTGCCTAGCTGGAAATCATCTATACCAGGCAATGTGTGCACCTATATGTGCTTTTAAGTACCATTTGCACAATACATTATTAATGAGCTTCATTAACATTCAAGGTTTTGGAATTCTATTTGTGCAGAATTGTGTCACTTTTAGAAATTTGGTGCATTAACCAATGGTTTGGCATAACAGGAAGGTACTCCAAGCAGCTTCCCAATTGGTGCCTCAAAACTGGCTGGTCTGTGACACATGTCAAATGCCCTCCAATAGTCTGAAACCATCTTATATGCAGCAATTTTAAATGTGGTTTATATGCATTTACTGGTCATACCATTGCTACCAGTGAATTGAATGGGACCTCAGTTAACAATTTTCAGAAGGCGTTTTTGAAGAAAGTTCCTACATCAAAAGTGACAATGTCATCTGTGAGGAGGCTTTGGTATGGTCAGGTGCCAACCTAGATGGAGGAGGAGACCACCCAGATGCTCACTGTCTAGACTGGACATGAGCAGATGATGCAGATAAGCCCCAGAAACTTTGCCATGGTCGAGATGTGAAAAGGATTGTAAGAGACCACCGCCAATGGAAGGGGATTTTCCAGATTGCTGTGCAAGTCCTTCTCCGCTATGATGAGCTGCATCTGATGGACACTGATGATCTTCACTGGAGGGATGCTGAGGTCCAGTGCCAGCCTGTCGATGCCTACAGTAAGTTTCATCAACCACACCTTAACACCTACAGTATAATAAAGGTATTTTCTAGATATATGTGTGTATGGGCATGTTTTAATTTGATTTCATGACTGCCCATAATGATAACACTAATACTAATGTACTTAACATTATACATATACCGTTCTGAATGATATGCTATAAATATTCTTATTACAAGTAGGACTGAGCAGTTAAGTCAATTAGCTCAACTGGATAAGAAATTAGTCAGAGTGATTGATGATCTCCTACCCATTGCAGGTCATTTTATAAAGATTGCTGTTTATGTAGTTAATACTATACCTAAGCTATTTAAACCCTATATTTTCTTGGCAGTACATCTTTTCTAAATATATAGAAAAGCCATGTTTCACTGACCCCTATAATGTGGGTTCCTATCAGAAGACCAAAGACACATTCTGTCAAATGCATCTTGGTCTAACTGTAAATGTCGAAAACGCAAAATGGCGAAGCGGCTTTTAAGCAAATTCTTTCCCTGGGAAAGAAGTTGCTTGGTCGCTTCCGTCACTTTGCTGTTTTTGACACTGTATTGCAATCTCGGAGTTGGTATATTTAAGTAGGGGGGGTGTGGGGTGTGAAGACCTCCACTTAAAATAGTGTTTAGTGTGTTTTTTTTTGGGAACAGCAATTTTTTTCCTGGGGAAAAAAAATCGCTGTTCTGGTAGTTCGCTCATTTAAGTTTTCACTGTTTTGGGTTCGTTATAACAGCATTCGATCTTTTGATCGTTCGCTATTATAACATAGACCCTATAATGTATATGCCACAGATGGCTATGCATTTCTTCATTATCTATAATGGTTTAACAAGCACTGCAAAGTATATGTCTGTATGGGTGAATGCTTTGTAATGCATGCATACATTTTTAGTCTCTGCATTATAAAACAGTTAAACACTGAGACATAGTACTACTATAAGACAGAATAAGTTGTAATGCCATAGATATAATGAGGTATGTTACAAGGCATTGTGCTGTCTGTTAGCTCAGACTTCTGAGTTTCAGACCAGCATGACTGTTTTCGGGATACATCTAGGTTCGATTCCTGTTATGGAGTATTTTATTGTGATACTTATTGGAGCAGTAATGTGAGGTAATTGCTTGTTCAGATATGCAGTATAGCTTATTGCATATTTAATAATTATGTGGTGCATTGATGTCTGTAGGGCTTAGGCCTCAGATGACAATAGATTCCTTGTTATCCGTTACATCCTGCAAATATTTCTTAGTGAGCCTATATGACGGGGTGATTTATCCATTATCTAGCTTACCACTTTTAATGTCTCAGGGGAAGATATGGGTTTGAATCATTGAAGTTATATCAATATATCAGTAAAGATTTAATAAGAAGAGACATAGCTTTTTTAAACATCAGGTATGCATGACGTGCAGTAACACCTATAGCGCTTAATTCACAGATAACTACAAATATCTTTGTTATCCACAATATTTCTGGAAACATCCCAGTTCTGTCACTATGTCTGCACGTGTATCTCCTTGCCAATACATATATATCTTATGTATACATCCCTATTGGCATTTTAACATTGACTAAATCCTACATCAATTAAATGGTCATGCATGTTCTGAAAATGATGTACATGTTTTTCTCTGTATATATGTCTGTCAAGTGGATACACAGTTCTATTCTACGACCTGAGAATGTGAACTCTGCAATGTTACAGGTTTGGTTTAGTGCTGTGATCAGTGTGATGACATTAAGTCAGGAATGCATGGTGCTCTATTTCAAATGCACGTGACATGTTTAAAGCTGGCATTTTACTTCAACATTACTGATCCCTGTCAGTGAATCTCTGCTGCATAGTCATTCATTTCTTTTATTTAAGCTACATAAAGCCATATAATTGCAGCCAACATGGACTAGCTAGGTGCATGTTAAGATTGTTGTGCACATTTAGATGAGTGTTATAGGTTTGAATCTGTGTGCCTCCTATTTACAGACATTATTCATCATGTGTGAAGTATTGACAGTGACACAGTACTGACTGAATGTGCAAAATGTGAAGTTGTATGTTATATCAAGACTGTAGAACATGTGATGCTCAGTATATTTTACTGTTAATTCTTTAATACCAAATGATATACAATCAGCTGGCAGAATCCATCCATTCCAGCCAAACCTATTTTTTTCCTTTTTGCAAGTGATGAGGACAGAGCCAGGAATCAGGCTTTGTGCATCAAGCAAATACATATGTTGGAGAAGCAGCGGAGGGAGATAGGTATGTGTTCTAACTGTGAACATTAATTTTCCCAGAAGCAATCATAACATTGTTAAAATGCTGCTTTTGCTTGCAGAATCAGGTATACTAATATTAATGCAAGACTAGCCACAAGACATTTGATAGGTGACTGCATTAAACATTGATTTAACATGAATAACATTATAGATGTAATGCAAAATTTCACTTTTGAGTTATAAGCAGGGCATGTTTGAGAAAATGGTCATTAATTTTTAAGCACACCCTAAATGACAGACATATCTGTGTAACTGTCATAGTGTGACTGTTTTGCATATAAGTTATTGTGCTGTTATCTGGTTTTGAGAATGAGGTGATGAAAAATGTATATGCCTGGCAGGGGTGCTCACTGACTGATATGGTGTCTGCTATTTCAATATTTGTTATAAGGTTAGCAGTTGATTTCTGGCATGTACTTCATTTCAACATGTCATGCACTTCTGTAATAAACAAGTGTGAAGGATTACTCAACACAGAATTGGCTGCCTTTTTCAACAATTGTTGCGTCCAAAGTCACTCCTATTATTGTTTTCTATCTGCTTGTTATATACCCACTGATCAGCATTACAGCGTTGTATTTGATCAGGCATGCATTTCTTGATGGACACTGTGTGGAATAAACTACACTGATAGAAATCACATGCTGTCACTGTATTCATGATTGTCAAGTTTTTCTGAGGCATTTGCATTCTAATTCTCTGATGCTGTGAGGTCAGCCATTAACCATGTTTCATTGATCATCTCATTTGCATATAGATATTGATATTTTCACTGTTTGTTCATCATTCTATCTATTGTTAAGAAACATCTGTTATTCATGGGATGTCAAAATGACCCCTTAATTGTACATAACCCTCAGTTACACTTGAGCTTTTCTCTGCTATGGACACCTCAACTTAATTGAGTCAGGCACACAAACAAATGAGGGATCATAGACAATGCTCTTGTTTTGCTAGAGTGTCTGTATGATTCTGTTGTAAGGGATATGTCAGGGTTTTACATCATAGTCCCCATTTCAAATGTTATGATGTTATGCTGTTGGTGTCCCTGTCAGTTTTCATTACAGCAATTGTTTTGCATGTAAGTATATCATTGTTTTATGACAAACTATGATGTCATACTTATCTTGATAAATCATGATGTTTATGTATCTTGCTTTTGTACATGTTTGTTTCAAAGGCATACTGATGGATGCTTCATATTTATGAGTAACAATGATACTTTCTCAGATAAATTTTGTATTGCATGAGATGTAATGCACATGGGGAAAATTTCAACTATTATGATGGATGTAGGACCCCGCATATGACCTTCTATTGATATTATCCATACACATTGATAATAGGACATTGGGAATGTTGCATGTTGCATGATCCTGACTGTACACCTGCTACCTTCAGTTATTTATATTGCACAAAGTATATAGACACATTATGGACCATATTGTCTGCTAAATATGTTTAAATGATACCTATATTGTAGTATGATATATCTTCAGCAAACAAGTTACATTTACTGTACTGTCACATTATTTTATCATGTTACCATCTCAAAATATGTCATTCACAGTATACAGTTGGCCATCATGTAGTGTTTTATGACAGGGATGTAATGCACAGGAATGAAAGATTGACATGTGTTTCGCAAGGTTATATACCGAAATGGGTTTCCTCACATATGAAGTTACAGTTATATATGGTCATACATTACTGTGATGTGACATAAAGAAATGTTACAACCCACAGGTCATATCAGCTTATGTTATGTAGTCCTAATTGTTGGTGCTTACAGATTCTGTATTTTTTTATTTTGGCTTAACCTTGACAGAGCACGGGACCCAAGGTGCCTTGCCAATTGGGCAATGGAGGAGATGATGTACAAGACCCCTGCCCAATGAATCTAAGTCAGAGAATTGGGAAAGTGATGGGATGGATGATGGCAATGACAACAGAACCGGACCTGCATGTACCATCATTCCTGTTGCTTGCCCTTGGAGACATAAGACAATTTACAGGACCAGATCAGATCTGGGAGGTGATGACAGATTACTTTTAGAATCAGATTTAGGACCTGATGGAGAATTTCTTTCTTTTGTGAGATGGTGTGGGCCAGGAGTGACTTCTACCAGGAGATCACTAGGGAGATCATTCATGGTGTTCAACCCCATCTGTGTGGATCCTCAGGACCATAAGCATTGTCCATATGATCCAGTTATGTAATGCTGCCACCATAATGTGTGCAGTTCCAAAAATGTAATGTATAGGCACATTTATAAAGACATAGCATAATCCTGTCAGCTGATATACATCTGACCATACACCATGGATACCATGTCATAGGTTGCATTATGTTACAGATGATGTATGACACACATGAACACAATTCTCATACATTTAGCAATTACATTTACATGATGTGCTATATGTAATGCATACATTGCTCCATAAGGGCAGGGGTGTTACACCTTAACTGCGTATGTGTATGTGTAGCAATCCACTGTGGCCTTGTATGTGACAAGTCAACAGTTGCAGATACCATAATGCAAGACATAGGTGGGATGATAGCAACTCAATAAATGTATTGTTTAACTATTTCTGACATAGCATAGTGGGAAGGGTCCTTTACTTTTATTTACATGTAATATATGTGTTTGCATTGCACCTGTTCACTCTTGGTTGTTGCTGTCTTATGTCTGCTCAGTGACATGACTGGTCCTGCCCCATGTGAATCATGTAACATTGTGTTGTCATGCTGTCACACTGACATTTGCTTTGCATGTGGCATGTACTGACACATATTGTGACATGTTGTATCACATTTGTATGAATGCTCTTCATGGGCATTTATCCTCCACATAATGTATAGACAGATATTTTTCCATTGCTGTATATACAGTTGATGGTTTATTAGCATAATACCTGCATGCATTGATTTTCATTCTAAGTCATAATACAACATTCATGATTATATTATCATAGATGTCTGTGTTTAGGCATTTAGTGTACATATACGATGATTTACATTCATGTACATGTCTATGCATGTAGTATGATTGAGACATAAATACCTTTGTGCTTTGCAACTGTGTACATTCAGTTCTTCCATTGTCATGTGCATGACTGTCCTTTGCTCAGTCATACACATGAACACCACTATGTATATGTTATTAAGGATGCTTGTTGAGCCTGTTCTATTACATTTGTCGTGACAATATATATGTGTATGGGATGAGGAATATTATGTTGTGTATCTATGCATTTTGCTGTTTATTTGTTGCACATTACTGTAATATGTACACAGACATGTTTGGAGCCATCACCTGTGCTGTCTACCCATGTGATGTACAATAGCCGCTCACTTCAATGGACTTCCACACTACTCTGTGTGGTGAACATGGTATGTGCAATGTGTCCCTTTATATGTAAGTCTCCAGTTTTACTGTATGCCTATTTCATTTGCTTGCATTTCCTTACTGATGTGGAGCTCTGTAGTCCACCTTCCTTCTCCGTTTTACATATGTCATATATGTTGCACATATACCTGACATACGCTTAATGCCCTCAACATTAGCATCATGGTCATGTAGTTTTATTTTTCAAATAATATATTGTGCAATGATGTCACCATTATACACTTGCAAAGCATATGCAGGCAAGGTAATTTTTCCAGTTGTATTTGCATTTTGAGTACTAAACCGGCACAAGCTCACATTCCTTATCTAGCATAATGTATACCGTAATTAGATATGATTATTCCATGTCATTGCATGTTTGCATGTATAGTGACTTTGCTTTCTAATTGGATTCAGTTCATTAAGTGCAGGTCACACATATACGACAATGCATCTGTGTTCCCTCTGACATGACATATGCCTTTTGCATCTGTTTCACATCTTCACTTCATTTCCTATTTATTTAGGTTGTGTGCACATAATTGCGTAATACACAGTCACATATTTGGTTTACTACAATATTTCTGTTTGTCACTAAGCTTGTTTATTTGTCTTTTATGTACATGGTTGGAGGTTCTAGTCTGTCCTTCACTTCTCCTGCATTTCCCTGGCTGTATTTGCTCATCCACACTGTAGACTGGCTTATACTTGCACTGCTGGCATATTTTATTGGATTCAATATCCACTGTGTAGTGCAATCACAATTTATTTCATTACAACCCACTACTACCATCAGTCATACTGTTTCAGGAATGCCTGTCTGCAACTTCTTAGCACAGCATAACGTATAGGTACATCTCTGTATGTCTACAATGCACCTTGTCTGGTATGTAAGCCTACCCTGTTTGTCAGTTAACCTTCACCTATCTCGTTCAGTGTGTTGTCTGTGTAATTTATCTCCCCTTAATTTGTCTGTCATGTCTTGTGATACTTGTTAAATGTTTATCCCTGTTGTTTTCCATCCTCCTCCTACTCATTCTCTGCCTTTTTCATTCCTTCTATTCTCCAAAAAGAAAAAAAAAGAGGACAATTCCCTCAAAAAAAAAAAAAAAAAAAGAATTGCCCATGTCCTTTTGACTATTGGTCAGCTTTTCTTATTTCGGTGCGCCTGTTGTGTGTCCCTCTTCTTCACTCTTACCCCTCATCTGTTTTTCTATTTTCCTGGTTGTGTGCGTTACTTGTATTCCCCACACTGGTCCCACTGTCATTGATACCTACTGTTAGCTATGGCAAAGCAGCTGTGGCTGCCCTTTGCTTTTATTATTTTTTTATGTGGACATTTTCAGATTCTGTAAGATTCTGTATTTTGTAATGATTATATATGTGTATCCTAATTGCAACAAAATCTGTAATTTTTTTGCAAATATTATTCACTTGACTGTTATTACATGACATTTACAGGTGTTTGTGAATATTTTTCAACTAGTGATGGATTGCTGATGATTTGTCATCCTTTGTTGTCTGTGTTATTTGCACTGAGGTTATATTATTTAAAATGAGGGACATTGATGATGCGTGGCCCAGTTTATGAAGCACTTGTTTGGATGTATACAGATTTGATGTGTATGCATGTGAGTGTGCCAGCCTTGCTGGATATATCTGTTTTGTGCTGACTTATTCTATGGAGACTAAGGCATATTAACATATTACTTGTTTATCTGCAACTTTTGAATGGAACTTGGTGAAATGCACTAGATTCCTTGAACTTTATGGAATCAGGACCATGGAATCTTGAAACACAGAAGCAAAATTTCATTCTCCAATTGGCCATAACACTGTTTACCTCTGACACTATCCCATTTTGCCAAAAATTCATACTGACAGATATGATGAAAATATTTTTTTTGGTGGAAATATGTTTACAACTGCAACCCCAGCACAGCACGTTTCACACAGAGCTGACAGTAATATAGAACCATATATATATTCAGTGACCCCACCAATTTATTGCCATAATAAGGTTTACATTACAGTCATACAGTTGCTACCTGTCACTAAGAGTATGCATTCTGAGACTACAGTATGCCTCTCAACTGTCCCCTATTTTCCAGAATGTCCCACATTTTGCCTCATTGCTTTGCACTATCCCTCAAAACATTTTTGATTTTCTTGTTAAGCACTGAAGATTACACTCTGTTAAGAATTCCAGATATTAGAGTTTCATGCTTCTTATTGATCAGAAAATGCACATCGTCCTATTAGTTTTTTAAGTTAAGCAGAGGAGTATTTAACAGTTGTGCTTGATTTTGATCCTTTGTCTCCCATTATTTTTGGCTTTGTCCAGAATTCTCAAGCAAAGAAGTTGAGATGGAAATAACTTCATCATAACTGAAATTACCATTAGGTGCTAGTCTTATGACGTCTTACTTGTTTGCAAAGACTACTTACTTGGGTGAGGCATAGGTACAGTGGTTAGCATTGCCACCTCACAGCAAGAGGTTCCCCAGTTCACTTCTCAGCTGAGGTGCCTTCTGTGTGGAGTCTACATGTCCTCCCTGTATTCGTGTGGGTTTCCTCTGAATGCTCTGGTTTCCTCCCACATTCCAAAGACATGCATTTCTCCCCAGGTTCCTGCTGAAAATGGCCTCTGTCCCAGTTGGACTTTCCTGGTAAACAAATGTTAAGTAAAATAAAAAATGTATATATATATATATATATATATATATATATATATATATATATATATATATAAAATAAATTGCGTGAACATGAACAACAATTATCTCATTTGCAAGGAATAAATAACAGAATAAGGAAAACACAAATTAAAGCTAAGCAACTGCATAGACTGAAATAAGGAAATGTTTGCATCATTAATGCACATTCCAACAGACTCCCAGTTTTCTTCAGTTAGATGTAAACTTCCTGTATATTTATAATTCTATAGCTGGCAGGCATGATTTGGTGGTGAGTTAACTAACGTAATGATTTGCATCTATAGTTTTCCAGCTGGGAATGAGCAGTAAATGCAGATATTTACATTTTATTAGACAGCCATATGTTTGCAACTTCAACCACAGTGACATTCATATTAATGTAACAGCAGTGAGAAACACCTTGTCATTTGTTGCAGAACTTGGCCCAGAAGTACTCATGGTTCTGGAAAAAGTCAGGCTACAAATGAATGCCAAGCTGCTGTCTCCTGGACTGAGAGTTTTGAACCATTGAACCTGCTGCTGGCAAAGAAACCCTGCCATCTGGAGTAAGAGGAACGTGCAGGCACCAAGGCCAGCAAACTCCAGCAACACATCCAGACCTTAAGTCTGTGTGGACAGCCAGTTTAGTGCAGTTTCTTTCCAAGGTGGTTGTTTACTTGATCTAGTCTGAACACTGTTATATTTCAAAGTTAGGATACAGAAACAGACTAGGGAGAACGTTATCATGCAGGGTCTGTATCAGTAGGACAGTCTCTGGCACATACTTAATTTAGGTACCCAGATTATATGTACAGCATTTTATAACTTCTAAAGTAGAATATTTAGCTACAGAGCACTCATTTGCAGTCAGGCATGTATAAAGCACTGCATTTAAAAGTAAGTTTTGATGCAACATTCGCTCTTACATCATGTTTTGCTCAATATGAGAATAGGAAACTTTTTATGCCAGAGTTAATCAAAATATGAAATAGTTCAGTTTTAACAGGAAACGTTCTACTCATGGGAGATGATGTGTATGTTTACAAGATTACCAAGCAGTGATATTGTGCTGTGAATTTAAATACTTCCATCTATATATTACAACATGCTTTATGTTAGAGAAACATGGAACTGATATGTAAAGCATTATAAAACCAGTGCTGTGATCTGGTAAATTACATATTAATCTCTTTCAGCTGTAGTCTTTCTAGTAGGTAATATATTATTCAAGAAACTAAACCTTTATCACCTAACCAAGGGTCTAATACCTGATTCCATATAGGACCGGATGCATTTATGACATGCATTAAAACAAGTGTGAGGATTTTTTCTGCACCATTTATTAATCTTTCAGTTGTGTGATGCTTTATATGGATAAGAGCTTTAAAGAACAAGTAGTGCTGACATCTGTATAATTTTGTAAATAACTGATTAAGTAGACCTTGTGACAATTTAATGTGGTACTTGGCAGAGTCAGATCATGGCAAAATGGTGCTCGAGGCAAGGTAATGGACTAGGTCCCCTTTACTTGTCTCTCTTTTTCTCTCGCTCTCTCTTCCAATTATAAATGCTGTTCAAAATTGTCAGAGTGCATACTGTTTTGCTCTTTACTTTTGAAATGAAGACAGAGTTGTGGATTTAATTTACAATTTTTAATTTATTTTTGCTTTGTTGACTAGCTTAGTCCCATTAGGCTAGTAGCCTCTTTTCAAGTGAGATCCTTGGGTTATTTATACTGAGAAGACTTTCGGCTTTTCCCAGTTAGGGGCCACCACAGTGGAACTCCGGTCCGCTCATGATTGGCAGTGGATTTTTACGGTGCCGAGTTGCCAACCCGATGCCCAACCTTCAACGAAGGCAATCCCATTCACGCTCGCACCTACCTGCATGCCTTTAACATCACTTGACCGCGGGGAGGACATGCAGACTCCACACAGAAGGCACTCCAGCTGAGAATCGAATGGGAGAACCTCTTGCTGTGAGGCGACAACCCTAAACGCTGCACCACCGTGGCTTGAGGAAATTTGGCCAGGGCATCAGAGAACTACCCCCTACTCTTTTCAATAGCTTAGGTGGATTTAAAAAAAGCTCCTAGACATAGTAAGGACTTGCTGAGTCTAATTATGGTGCCTGCCACAAAAGCAATTACTAGATAATGGAAATAAAAATCTAAACCAACTGTACTAGAAGTAGTGAATATAGTACCAGAGATAAAACAACTGGAATTGGGATTTTCAGAAAAGTGTAGGAGCAAATTACATAGGAAAAATGGGAATTGTGGGAATAATGCATACAGGGGAGGAATGAGGTTTAAAAGCAGGGAGGATTTGAATGAGCTGTGTTATGTTTGACTAACAATGGTTGGGTAGGTTATAAGTGATGTATAATATTTGCAACTGAAGTTATGTCAGTATGATGTGTGACGTATAATGCTTACAACTAAGATTATCTCAATATGGCTTGTTTTCATTTATATGAATGTATGATTGCCTATGTCATAAGAGATAATTTAACTAAGATGTTTCTTGTTTAAAAAAAGAGATGCAGCATAAGTACATTAGAAGTAAGGTATTAGTGGAAGGAGTGTATAATCAGAAGATGGTGGATGAGGTAGTATTAGAGATAAAGTTGTATATGAGAAGGGAAAGAGATAGGAATTAGACATCATTGTTGCAGATGATAAGAGAAAGGGAAGGATGTTAGGAAGTACAACAGGAGACATATAAGGAAGTTGTAACAGAACAGAGGGGAGGAATGTGATAGGGATACTCACAGTTGTCTGGGAGAAAGGTGGTTAAGTGCTGAAGAGAACAGAGTAGTGAACAGTATGCAGTTAGTGAATTAGCTTCTTGGTGTGAAACAGGAACATAACCTAGAATTAGAGAGAAAAGCTTTTGGCAAAGGCTCGAAGTGTTGAAGGTAAGGTATTCACCTAATTCAAATGGGAATTGCATTCTAGGTTTTAGCCAGGCAATTGGAATATAGATTGAGTCCTACTGATTGTTGAGGTTTGTAGATGGCAAGGAGTTTCTGGTCATTCAACTGAAGGTTCAGTCTGGAAGGTAATAATGGAGAATGGGATTCTATGGCTGGGCAGGTAGATTGAGTTTGTATTATTTTGTGGACTAAAACAAGCTGAGCATAAGCAAGATGGTGGGGATGTTTGATTTAGTTTAGTGTTTTTAGTGTTATGTGGTGGTGGGCTTAGTTAAGGTTTAGTGGATGTGAAACTAGCTACTTTGTTGTAACATTATTTGAGCTTAGTTTTTAGAGATGCCTAAAGATTTGTTAGGATAGAAGCTCCATATTGAAGGGAGGGTAATACATATGTGGTAGCAAGAGTTACATTAGCAGAATTTGTGAGGAATGTCTTAGATCTATACAACATTCCTAATTAGTTTATAGACAAAACTATTTAAACTGATGTTTTGGTGTTTAAATACTATTTTGTGATGTAGGAGTTAATCTATAGATTGGAAATCAAATTCCTCTAAATCAAACTGATCCACCAAGACAGGATGCTCCCTGTACAGCTGCTTGCATCATCAACAATTAACTATAATAAGTTGTTGTACATCTGAAGCCTAACTCAAGTATAATGATGCACCGATCTCTACTTATTCAGACAATTCACACTACAACCTGTATAATTACACTCTTTGATGATCTTTGTAAGCCTCTTATTGTTAACCTCTATAAACCTCACTATGAAAAATAGAATCATTGTATATCCCTGCTTCCACGTGCTGTATAAATCCTGTACATTCTTGTAAATAATACCACTGTTGTACATTATTATTCACTATGTTGTATGTTCTTTAAACCATTTTGTGTTACTGTTATCTGTTATGGAGCTTTTCCATAGAACACATGTTGCAGAGAACAAAATAATTTGTAGATTTATTATTTTAGCAAACCCTCTGCCGCAGCATTGCAATTTACTTCAGAATGCCAAATGGTTGTCCACACATAATATGGTGAAATTGCTATGTGATACTATACCTTTCAAAGTATTAGCCCAGAATTACTGCCCTCCCCCCAAGATGAATTACCCTTCATGAGCAACTCTATGCTCTCAGAAATAGCCAAAATAACAATGTGTTTCAGTTGTATCCACCATTTAAAATACTATAGGAGAAAGACCATTTTATAGACCGAGACCTGCTGTTTGGGACCAGCTAGCTAGTGAAGTGAAGTGAAGAATGAAAAAAAATTAAAGACTTTAAAGAGTCTTTTAAAGAGCACTTCCTCATTAAATCACCCTGCAACTGTTTTTGTAACAATGACTAATCTGAAATAGCAGTCTGCATCCTAGATTCCAAGGCAGTACTGATTTAAATATACAGCTGAAATATACTGTGGTCTCTATAAGAACATATTATAATGTGTGCATATGTGTAATAAGTGTATTTCGTCAGATTTGTCAGTTTTTGTTTTCTCCAATACAACTCCCATGAATTTCATATATTGTTGTAAATGTCTATATATATATATATATATATATATATATATATATATATATATATATATATATATATATATTTGATATTTGATATTTGTCATACAATAATGTAATTGTTTCTTCTTTCAGGCTGTAGTGATATTATATTTACCATGTAGTATTTTCATTAAGTATTATGTTTTATAATTTCTGATTTCCTCTTTGACCTCATGTCATAAATAGAAAGAGCCAAAAGGCCAGTTCACCTCTTTATTTTATTTATTTATTTATTTCCAGTTTGATGACCGGGGAGGTCCACTGGACTCAAAGAGCCCGTTTTCAGTGGAGGCACGGGGAGAAAAGCTCCATAATACAAAGTTCAAGATACGTAAAACAAAATACAATACATAGTTGCAAAGGTATCAGTAGAACAACTTGTAACTATAAAATAGCAAAACTAAGCAAAGTTAAGTTGCAACATAGACAAAAATATATAATACATATTTACATGTTTACAGGTTGAGAACATTCGTACAGAATTAAATTTGTACAGAGGTTAGAAATGTCTGAGAACATTATAAAGTAACATTAGAATAGGGTTAATCCCTGGTGAGTAAGGAAGAATGAAACCTATGTGTAGTTAATGTATTCATTTATTGAGCAGGTTAGGTAGATAGAGTGCAATTGCACTTCCTTTTATAGGAGAGGTAGGAATGGAGCTGGGTTTTGAAGAGTTCATTGTTTTCAGATATTCTTAGAGATGGAGGGAGAGAATTCCATTTTTTAGCTAGGGAAAAGGTTAGAAGTAGCTGACCAGCAGGACAATTTAGTTTGTATCCAGAGATTAGATTCTGGTGGGCAGATCTTAGAGTTCTGTGTGGGGTGTATAATGGTAAGATGTTTGATAGTGCTGGACATTTAGTTGGTTTGAAAATAAGCTTGTGAGCTGTGGTGAGTTGGAGGTAGTCTAGGCAGTTGGGAAGTTCTAGCCATTGCAGCTGATGTAGTGGTATACAATGGTAAGTGGAGTATTTGGATGTGGTTGTGAACTTTGAGATTTTGTTGTAACAGATTTCCAGATTAGAAGAGATGGAGGAAGATAGGTTGGTTAGTAGGGGAGCACCATACATCAGTGAGGGTAGTAAGTAGGTCATGGCGGGGGTCTGTCTAGTTGAAGAGGAGAGGAAGTGTGAGTTTCTATACAGCATGCCAAGTTTCTGATGGGTTTTCTTGATATTTAGCTGAATATGGTATCAAATTTTAGATGTTCGTCAATAGTAACCCCAAGAAGTTTAACAAAAGGAACAACTTCTATAGTGGAGTTGGCATGGCTGATAATATTGAAAGAGGTTTTGTCAAGGGGAAGAGATTTTGTGGGGGAGAATAGTAGGATTTTAGATTTGTTGGCATTCAGGGAGAGATTTGAAGCATCTATTTCTCAGTAGTTGAGAAAGCAGTTTGAGTTTTAGTTTGGAGCTCAGGGAGGTTAGAGGCAGAGCAGACTAAAGTTGAGTCATCTACATATTGTACTATCTTAGTGTTAGGAATGGCTGCATGGAAATCATTAATGAAGATATTAAAGAGCAATGGGCTGAGTATGGATCCCTGGAGTACCCCGGTTGGGGTTGGAAGGAAGGCTGAGGTGCCAGTCTTCCATTTCACAGCCTGGGATCTATCAGAGAGGTATCTGCTGAACCAGGAAATAATATTTTGTGAGAGATTAAGATTAGAAAGGTGGGTAAGGAGGTGGGTATGGGAGACTGCATCAAAAGCCTTGGAGAGGTCAAGGAGGACTATGGATAAAGTTCTCCGGAGTCACGGGTGTGATTTATGATATCTAGAAAAGAAAGAAGAGCAGTTATTGTGCTATGGCCAGGATGGAACCTATGTTGTGTTGGGGTAAGGAGTTGGTTATTTGTAAGGAAAGGAAAGAGCTGGAGGTGGATACATTACTAAAGAAGTTTTGAAATTGGGGAGAGAATTGCTATGGGTCGGAATTTGGAGATGTTATTATTTTTACCTCCTTTGTGGAGGGGTAGGATAAAGGCTGCATGCCACAGTTTAGAGACATATGATTCCTGTATGGATCTATTGATGAGTATACTAATGGGGATGGCGATGCCGTCTGCTGCAAGTTTTAGAAAGAGTGAGGGGATGTTGTCAGGGGCATTGGAGCATGGCTTAAGTTTAGATAGAAGTCTTTTTTATATATGAGGTGGGGATGGGTTTGAGATGAAATATAGGGGGAGAGTTTTGAATGGAAGGTTGGGCAGAGGGTTTGAGTTGGGGGGTGGAGTTATTGTAACCTAACCTATTGTAACCTATCGGTTTAAATAAATAAATAGGTACAAATAGTAGATCAAATTATGCCTAAGAATAGCCAGCAACACTGAAGGGTAACTGTTTAGTATTTGCTCAAGAAGATGAGGGAAAAGTACTTCAGCTTTGCTGTGAGTTACAAGGTAGATGTTTTGATTGTCACAGAAAGTGAGACTCATTTGGAGCTTTTTTAGATGATCTCGTAATGTGCAATTTAAAACTGTAACCTATGTCTTATACCTTATAAGTTTACCAGTACTTAGTGATCGTGTTCCATTTTGAGGTGATATTTAGAAATAGCCATTTCAACATGAAATCATCTATTATTATTTCATTATCATTAGTTTTTTATTTTACTGTTTGAAATGAGCATTTATATGGACATTTAGAAATATGCAAAAAAGAACCACAGCTGTATATGCCAATAAAATTATCCAGTTTTAACAAAAATTGCATTATCAGACTTTCCTTTATATAAAGGTAAGAATGAAGGACTCATAGATACACTGAGACAAATCCATATAGCCAGCCTAAGATGTTCACCCTTTTTCTGAATGTCCTTTATAAATACACATTCATATACTTTATAACTTTAATGATAAAGGGAATGCCTACAGAGATGCCTTACTAAAAGAATGCAAGGCCTAAACAACATGTTCTACATGGTCTGACTCAAAGCCATGTCACTATACTCAGTATCCTATGGACTGCTAAGAGGTGACCTATATCTGGTATGGAAGGCATCATATTGGGCTACACCTCCTTCCACACATTCAGACCACAAACTGATAGTGTGAAAACTAAAGGATGTGGTGTATCAATGTTCATTAAAGATAAATATGCCTCCAGACTGTTTAGACAGCATGATTCCCTGGAGATACTTCAGGTGCAATTAACTGTTGGTAGGACACCTATTCAAGTCATTGTCAGCTACAGCACCCCCTCTATGAATCAGGACACCCACTCTGCCTATTTGGATCCACTTGAGTCTATCAAGATACATCCAAACACCATGCTTCATGGCAATTTTAACTACCCATTCACTGACTGGGAAAATTACTCATGCACAAACTCACTTGCCCAAATGTTCCTCAACTTCATTAACTCCAATACCCTGGACCAGCTAGTTGACATCCCCATAAGGGGTGCCAGCATCCTGGATCTGGTGCTTGCCAATATGGGGTACCACTGCAGCACCACTATTTTGAGGTCTTCTCTGGTGAGATCTGACCATAAATCAGGCTCATATGAAGTTACTATCACACCTGACTCCACCCCAGCACCAACTAAACTAAAAATCTTCTCCAAAGCAGATTCTAATCTCTTATGGAATGGTATAAATAGTTCCACTGCATCTCCCCCCTCAGATGGAACTGTCAACTCTTCCAAGTTCTACACAAATGCTTTATACAAACACCTGAACAACTGCACAGACTTGTCCGCACCTGATAGGCCCAAAACATGATCCTCAAGGAAGAGCAAACCTGTCTGGTGGACAACTGCCATCAACAGGCTTTACAATAAGAGGAAGAAATTGCTGTCTAAGAGTAAGAGGGAGTGAGCTGTAACTGGAAATACTCCTTCCTCAGCTTAAACAAGCAAATAAGACTTTTTGTACCTTTGTTAAGGCTAGTAAATAAATAAATAATATTAAGAATTACTTTGTTTGCCTTTAGTCAGGAATAACACTTTAGGATGTGCAAACAGAAATTTTACTTAACAATGCTAGGAGACTACCTTTATAGAAATTGGTAAACCAGTCTCAATGAACAAAGGAACGTGTATTTTTTACATTTGCTTATTAATTTAATTATGCAAGATTTTGATGTTACAGTAACTTTAAGAAATTAATGACTTTAGAAATGTTTTTATTTCTTGTGATTTTTGCCTTGAACTTTACGTGAACACTTTTTTTACATGACCCACCTGCTTTAAGGATCTTGATTTTGACCTTGGACATTTTACTTATTAGCAAACTTATTCTTGCAACAACTTACTTTTAGTCTGGAGGAATCAGGCTAACAATTTTTTTTTATACTAGCAATGTGCCTTTGTTTTTTAACACTTACTTTTTTTGTTAAACATTAAAAGAATGCAGTTGAAACACAATAGTAACTTTAACTTATGAAATTGTCTTTTTTTACAGTCTTGCATACAAATTATATTTGTTTTTTTTAAACAGTCATATTATAGAATCATTAATGAAATTGGAAATTAATATACATTTTAATAAGACTGATTTTGTTTTATAACAATCTCCCCTTTGACACTATTAGTGTTATATAATACACATAATTATATTTTTATTTTTTTTAGCTTAATGAAATAAGCTTTAGCATTATAGTATTTGTTATTTGTGGTGATATAATAAAATGTATGATTATAATATTCTGGACTATATTAGTTTTTAGGGTCTATATTAGATCTTCGAATGCTTAGGTTGTCGAATGCCGAAATGTTGACAGCTAAACATCGAAGTCTAATAAACGTGACAGGCCAATTATGCAAATTTTTTCCCTGAGAAAAAATTCACTTGGCTATCATCGGGGATTTGCCCTTTTCCCCAATATAGAGCGATCTCAGAGTTGGTATATTTAGTTAGGGGAGTGTGGGGCTCAAAGCTCCCCACTTGGTTAGGGTTTTAGAGTTTGTTTTTTTTTAGTTGGCCACACAAATTTTTGACCAAGGAAATTGGCCTGTCGCTATTATTAGACTTCGACATTTAGATGTCTACATTTCGGCATTCGACAACCTAAGTTTTCAAATATCTAAAATAGACCCTAGTTTTTAGGTTACCAAAAACACTACCCAACCATTTAAAAAGTGTTCATTGCTTTGATGTGCTGTCCAAATTTTTGGTCCTTGGCTCTATGAAATTTGCCAGTGTTTTTTGTTTATTGTGATCATCATCTTCTTTCAGCTATTCCCGTTAGGGGTCACCACAGCGGATCACCTGTTTCCATTTCTTACTGTCCTCTGAATCTTGCTCTGTCACACCAACCACCTGCATGTCCTCTCTCACCACATCCATAACCTTATCTTTGGCCTTCCTCGTTTCCTGTTCCTTGGTAGCTTCATCCTTAGCATCTTTTTCCCAACATACTCAGCATCCGTCCTCAGCACATGTCCAAACCAACGTAATCTTGCCTCTCTGGCTTTGTCTCCAAACCTTCCAATCTGGGCTGACCCTCTAATATACTTATTCCTAATCCTGTCCACCCTCATCACACCCAGTGCAAATCTTAACATCTTTAACTCTGCCTCATCCAGCTCAAACTCCTGCCTTTTTGTCAATGCCACTGTCTCCAACCAATATAACATAGCTGGTCTCACTACCCTCTTGTAGACCTTCCCTTTCACTCTTACAGGTACCCGTCTGTCACAAATCACTCCTGACACTCTTCTCCACCCAATCCATCCTGCCTGTACTCTCTTCTTCACCTCTTTTCCACACTTACTGTTACTCTGAACTATTGACTCCAAGTATTTAAACTCATCCACCTTCGCCACCTCTACTCCTTGCATCCTCACCATTCTTCTATCTTCCCTCTCATTCACACACATATATTCTGTCTTAGTCCTGCTGACCTTCATTCCTCTTCTCTTTAGAGCATATCTCCATCTCTCCAGGGTCTCCTCCACCTGTTCCCTACTCTCACTACAGATCAAAATGTCATCTGCAAACATTATAGTCCATGGGGACTCCTGTCTGATCTCGTCTGTCAACCTGTCCATCATCATTGCAAATAAGAAAGGGCTCAGAGATGATCCTTGATGTAACCCCACCTCCACCTTAAACGCATCCGTCACTCCCACTGCAGACCTCACTGCTGTCACACGACCCTCATACATATCCTGTACCACTCTTACATACTTCTCTGACACTCCTGACTTCCTCATACAGTACCACAACTCCTCTCTAGGCACCCTGTCATATGCTTTCTCTAAGTCTACAAAAACACTTTTTCCTCCATTCCTCAGGCATCCTCTCACTTTCTAAGATTTCATTAAACAATCTGGTTAAAAACTCCACTGTCATTTTACCTAAACACCTCCATGCTTCCACAGGTATGTCATCTGGGTCAACAGCCTTTCCATTCTTCATTCTCTTCATAGCTATCCTTACTTCCTCCTTGCTAATCCATTGTACTTCATGATTCCCTATCCCTACATCATCCAACCTTCTCTCCCTCTCATTCTCTTCATTCATCAACCCCTCAAAGTACTCTTTCCATCTCCTCAACACACTCTCCTCGCTTGTGAGTATGTTTCCCTCATTATCCTTTATCACTTTTACCTGATGCACATCTTTCCTAGCTCGATCCCTCTGTCTAGCCAATCGGTACAGGTCCTCTTCTCCCTCCTTAGTGTCCAACCTTTCATACAACTCTTCATATGCCTTATCCTTAGCCTTCGCCACCTCTCTCTTTGCCATGCACCTCATCTCCTTATACTCCTGTCTACTTTCTTCATCTCTCTGACAATCCCACTTCTTCTTTGCCAACCTCTTTGCCTATATACTCTTCTGTACTTCCTCATTCCACCACCATGTCTCCTTGTTATTCTTCCTCTGTCCCGATGCGATACCAAGCACCTTTCTAGCCGTCTCCCTTACTAGCTCTGCTGTAGTTACCCAGCTATTTGGTAACTCTTCACTGCCCCTCAGTGCCTTTCTTAACTCATCCCTGAACTCCACCTCACAATTACCCCTTTTCAATTTCCACCATTTGATCCTTGGTGCTGCCCTCACACTCCTCCTCCTCTTCTTGATCACCAACGTTACCCTACAAACCACCATCCTATGCTGCCTAACTACACTTTCTCCGGTCACCACTTTACAGTCTTTTTGTTTTTTTGTTTATTGTGATAGTCACAAATATATGAGCAGCAATGACTTTTTATGAGGGCACATGGCCCCCCTTTTGCAGCAATCATTATATTAAGTGTCAATTGATTGTGTAACACTACAGTTTGTATTTTAGTATTTTTTTGATTTGCCATTTTGATGTGTTGTTAAGTTTTGTTTTCTACCTTTTGAAGAATTTGAGCAAGAGTGGTGATTTTGATCATTGTTCTTTGCACTCCATACCCAGGAGTAAAGACTGAAAATACTTGCTCTGCTCAGTGGATTGCCCACTTATTTTTTAGTTTACCTGCTGGAGGATTTTTAAAATGCTGAATAGCAGGAGTAATATAGCACACAAAGCAGCATTTAGACTAGTTGGTAGGCAACCAGGGATAGGCACGATCACCGCAGTTGTAGTAACATGTTTTTATTATGCCCATGCCACACTCTCAGTTATAGCTTTTTAAGTGCAGAGAGTTTAATATGCTTTTATATTTGGTGTCATTACATTTGCTGTTTTTTACCAATACAGTCCCATTTCTGTCATAACATGTGTCCCCATGATGTGTGTTTGCAAGCTGAAGAGACACAACCTTTGAGAGATTAGTCACATTATGCCAAGTTAGATTGATGTTTAAATGACTCTTGTGATGCAGGGATGGGAATCATAGGAATTTCTGCCTTAGAATGATGTGGTATATGTGAACATACCCAACAGTTTGTTACATTTAAGTCTATAGCATATTGCTGAAGAACCAACAAGAACCTGTTTATTTTTACCAGTTTATAAGAGGAAACAGCAGGAAAAATAAAGCAAGGGTACCTGTTGTCACTGGATTTATCATGGACTGCTGCTGAATTTAACTTTTTTTTATTGGGCAGATGATTTGTCTCTCACACTTGTTTTTTTTTTTTTTTTGGCTGCAATGATTTGTTTGGGGCCCCCACATGACATTTTTTTTTGCAATGAGATGAATGGATTTACATTGGCAGTTTTGCACAGCGAACAGCAGTTAGGGTTCTTAATGGCACCTGGAAAAAAACCTTTTTACCTCAGGCATAGACATTTTTTTGGAAGGCTTTGATGTAAACCTAGTCACCCGGCTGTAGTTGATGACAGGGCTGGTTAGGAGGTTGTGGAAGGGCTGATTTTACTGTTTGATAATATTGCTGCAAAAAATAAACAGTTTTTTTACAGTAAGAAATTATAGCATCATTTGACAAAGTTAAATATGCATTTTTCAGAGGAGGGGTAGCTGGAAGGGTCATGGGTCTTTCCATTAATATTTTATACGGACACAACTTTTTTGTATTATTTAGTGAGGCTTTTATACTCATTAATGCTAAGGGGAGGGCTTTGGGCCACTTTAAGTGGAGTTTAGCACAAATGTTTTAAATTTTATTTTTAAGGGTCTTATTAACCCTTGCTACTAATTTAGATGACTGTGGATGGTTGGAACAGTGAAGACTTAACTTAGTAGTAAAGATTTTGCATATTTTTTTTATTAATGAATTATTAAAATGTGTTTTCTAGTCACATTTGATAGTACACGGTATACTAAATTTTTGAATAAAATTGTACATGAGTTTTTTGATATAACTGTGACTGCGTTAGCTTTGTAACATGTGTAAGCTTGTACCCATGCTGAAAATGGGTCTATATTATATTGTTGACAGGCAAAAATGTCGACTCTCACTTGTTTGACACCAAAATGTCGAACTACAAAATTAGCGAATGGCCAAATCACCAATTTCTTTCCAACAAAAAGAAATCGGTTGGCCAAACACCAACGGCACACATAAACAAATATATTTAAGTAGGGGGCTTTGCCCTCCCACAACCCCCACACCCCCCTAACTAATTATTCTAACTCCGAGACTGCACTACAGTCAGGGAATGGCACGGCTAACCTATTTCTTTCCATTGGAATAAAATCAGTGATCTGGCCATTCGCTAATTTTGTAGTTCGACATTTTGGTGTCGAACAAGTGAGAGTCGACATTTTCACCTGTTGACAATATAATAATAGACCCGATGAAAACATGCACACCACCACTAAAATAAATTGCAACTTATGAGTCTTAGGCATCTGGATAAAGTCCAGTTGCACATTAACAAAACGTCTTTAGGGTGGTGGTAAACATGCAGCCTTAATGTTTGCATTTTTACTAACATTACACTTTTGACATATAGCACAATTATTTACGTACTGGAGTATCAAAGAGGAGACATGAGAGCATACCAGCTTTGGTAATTTCATTAAATAAAGCTGTCTTACTTGCAGTGGCTGGTAGATGATATGCCCTTGCCAAGTAAGGTAGTAAAGAGGTAGGCACCACCAGTTGGCCGTCTGGATGTCACCACAACTCATCGACGGATTTGCTGCATCCATCCCTAAGCCACCTCTGAACTTCTCCTTGTGATGTTTAGCTTGAAAGGCTGACAACTTCTTAAAATCAAACGCATCATTGCTGTTGGAATTTGTCATAGTTAACATGCATAGATTTTTACAACACTTTTTTACTACTTGTTTAGCAGCTTGTTCTGCCAAACTGTTGCCCTTTGTTATAACATCTATGTCTTTTTATGGGCAAAACATTTGATTACAGACAGCCTCTTAGGTAGCAAAAGTGCATTTAACAATGATTTTATATACTCTGAATTTTTAATTTGATTTTTCGAAGTGGTCAAAAACCCTCTCTGTTTTTAAAGTTGCCCATAATCATGCACCACCCCAAAGGCATAATGGCTGTCTGTAAAAATATTGGCCAACTTGTCTTTGGATAATTTACATGCTTTTTACAGAGCCACTAATTTAGCTATTTGAGCAGAATGAACACCCTCTAATCTTTGTTGCAACAATATTGTATCCTTGGTGCAAACGGATATTCCTGCTATCAGTTGTTCCCTTTGATTTTTTTTTTTACAGGAACCGTCCACAAACAGATTGACTTTGGTGTTGGGTATAGGAATGTCCTTTAAGTATTTTTTATGAGAAAGCAGATAGTTACACACACACAGTCATGCACTTTACCATTCTCAGCAGTAGGCAACAGAGATGCAGGATTTAGAACATGACAGTGGATTAGAGAAACAGAAGGATTAGAATGAAGCGTAAGTTTATACTTAGTTAGGTGTACAGTCGAGAGTGGTTGAGTTTTTATTTTAAGTAAAAGAGATGATACAGAATGAGAGATAGCTACTGTAAGATCATGCCTGAGCACTAGCGATAGTGCAAGATTAACCAAAATGGCAGCAGCGGCAACTGCTCTTAAACAGGGTGGAAATCCTTTTGCAACAGAATCAAATTCTGTGCTATAATAAGTTAATGGATGATAGCTGTCCCCATGTTTTTGTGCAAGCACTTTCTGAGCAAATTAATTTCCTTTATAACAGAATAAAATAAAAGTTTTATCATAGTCTGGTAACCCTAAAGCTGGGGGCAGTAGCTAAAGCTTGTTTTAAATTTTGAAATTAATTTTTTTTTTTTTTTACTATCCCAAGGGATAAGCTCTGATGTATTCTGCTGTAAAAGCTTGAGCTTTAGTAATTTTTGCACTGTTAGAAATCCACTGTCTGTAGTATTCTGTCATACCAAGGAAAGATCTAAGCTGTTGCTGAGTAGTCAGTCTTGGGGCCTTAGATATTGCATTAATACCTGGTGAAACTATATTTTTTACAGACTTGCATACAAATTATATTTGTTTTTTTAACAGTCATATTATAGAATCATTAATTTATTTTTTATTTTTTATTTTATTTTTAAGTCATATTATAGAATCATACATTTTAATAAGACTGATTTTATTTTATAACAACTTCCTCAGCTAAGGACAACCATAAGGCACTCTTTAGTTACACCCGTAACTTAAAAGGAAAGGCCCAGATTTGTGCTGAGCTGGTAGTTAATGATACCACATATACCAAGCCTGTGGACATTGCTAACCTGTTAGCTGACAGGTTCTGTGAAAACTTCACTCCCTGTCTCTACCACACTTATTCCAAGGCATCCCTAACCACCTGTCCTCTATCTTGCATCTCTTAAGAGCAGGTCGTTAGTGCCCTCTCTAAGGTTAAAAACACAGCATCCATGGCAACTGATAACATCCCAGGCTGCATCCAACATGAGCTCAGACAGAATTATCAATACCATTGGGTACTCTTTTCAATCATAGTCTAAGCACTGGCTTCATCCCAGCTGAATGGGAAAAGGCCACCATTATCCCCTTGCACAAAGGTGGTGCTTCCACTGACCCCGGGAACTATAGACCTATTATCCTAACGAGCCTTAACTGAGAGGCCAAAGATATTGGCAACCTCCAAACACTTGAACCTACTCAATTTGTATTTGTCAAAGGGAGATCATGCCTGTTAAACTTGGTAGACTTCTTTGAGGATGTCACCAAGTTCCCTGATGAGGAAAAATCTGTGCATACAGCCTAGCTAGACTTAGCCAAGGCTTTTGACACTATCCCCCACTCAGGCATAATTGACAAACTCCCCCAACTAGGTATCAACCAGTTTATCATTAGACTGATTGCTAACTGATTCACTTCTAGAACCTGTGTAGTCAAAATAAGGGAACTCACTTCCAACTGCGGACCTATAATCAGTGTTGTTCCACAGGGATCAGTCCTGGGACCTCTACTGTTTGTAATCCATTTCTCAGAAATGCAAGCTAAAACTAAAGGTCTGTGGCTGACAAAGTTTGCTGATGACTGCAAACTGGGAGCAGTCATAGAATCTCCAAACAATGTCAACATCCTATAAGAGGGTCTTAATTCGGTAAGAGTGATGTTCCTGATAACTACCACATCAATAACAACATCTTAAGTACGCACTCAGTTGTGAGAGACCTGGGCACACAGGTTGACAGTGAATGGGTATAATCCTTTAACATTGCTGCCATGAAACCTTTTATTGCCAGGGTGGGTCTTGGGGAGATTAACTGAAATAATCAAATTAGTTTGAAACTGTCAAATGAGCAAGACTGATATGGGGACTGATATGGGTATGGAAGGTAACTCTGAAGTGTAAAAACATGAAAAACTACACAATTGGCTGATTATTTGATTCATATCAAGGCTTTTTTAAGGTACCACAGTAACTTGGATGATTTCTAACACTAAAGTTACACTGCATTCTATTGTAAGTGATATTTCAGAGGATAACAAAATGCTAGGTGCTGCTAAGTGTAATGGGAATCAGACTTCACCAAATATTTTATACATTGTGGCATCGACTAAATTATCTGAAAAGTAATTCAAGTAAATTTTAGGAATTCTACTGAAGTACCTAAACTCCAAACCATTGATAACTGTAAATGATTTTTATACGGCAAAAACTGCAGACATTAACTGAGAACTACTGCAAGTCTTTAGAAGGGCTCATAGATATACTGAGACCAGTTTGTATGTGGCACATATTGTGAAACTATACAAGAAAGACTCATATCCAAGGAAGATTTAACAAAAGAGCATTTTCCACTTTCTTCCTCCAATTGACAATTGTTTGGGGGGGGGGGGCTTGTTTGTGGAATTTGCATATCTGTCCTCCTTTTGTCCATGTGACTTTTTACTAAGAGCTCTGGTTTCTTCTCACATGTCAAAGACATGTAGATAGTTGATGTGATGTTGCCTAAAATTGCCCTTAGATGTCTGATTGATGTGTATGTTTGTGTGTGTGTGTGTGTGTGTGTGTGTGTGTGTGTGTGTGTGTGTGTGTGTGTGTGTGTGGGTGTGTGTGTGTGTTTCTGTGTTTGTGTAGGCAGCAGGTGCACATACATGCATAGTGTGATTGACATACTGGCCAAGACTGGTTCCTGACTTGCATCCATTGCTTTTCATGTTATGCTACAGCTCTCTGCAACCCTGAATTAAATAAATCAGGTGTTTAAATGGCAGACAGGTGAATGAATAGAGTAGGTAGATGCAAGAATTAAATACAGGATGTTCAGTGGAAAAACAGCTATAAACTCACTGAATTAGCCTTCTTCTCCCAGTTAACAGACAATTACTGCAAAATCAATGAGATAGCTGTGTGTGAGTATGCTGTTAACAACCTGTTTAGGTATTCTGGACTGTCACACAAAACTGATATTTTATTATTTAAGCTAAAAGGCTATAGAAATTCCATAAAAGGGAACAGAGAGAAAGTGAGAAAGAGAACATTTAACCAGAAAATGACTAGTAGAAAGTGAATAGCAGTTATACTGTGTGTGTATTAAAATGATGGATGAAGAAAGTTATGACGCTCAGACAGAATGGAGGTAAATATGTTGTTGCTGTTGTTGTTGTTTGTCTTTTGGCTTTTCCCGGTTAGGGGGCGCCACAGTGGAACTCCAGTCCGCTAATGATTGGCAGTAGATTTTCACAAACGCCGAGGTGCCAGCTCGACATTCAACCTTCAACGAAGGCATGCCCATTTACGCATGTCTTTCGAATGCCCACCCAACCACGGGGAAGACATGCAGACTCCACACAGAAGGCACTCCCCGCACTCCAGCCGAGAATCAAACGGGAGAACCTTTTGCTGTGAGGCAACAACGCTACCACTGCACCACCACGGATGGATCTGGAGGTAAGTATGTAAAGTGAAAATAAAGAATTCATGTGTTTAGTGCTCAGTATGAATAAGTGAGATGTGTTAGAAATAACATGAATGGAAATCATCTTGGAATCTAATACAGAAAATATCGTACTTATAATTTCTAAAAATGTGTGCAAAGAATTATTTCTACACTATACCATTATACGACTTTTAAGTGTTACTATGATATATGCAATTGAAGACATTAACACAATGGGCAGGTAACGAGTTCACACTTGATATGAAAGTTAAATATGGAATAAAGGCAAAATTGCATTCTGTGGCTCAGCATGATGAAAGATCTTGAGCTAACACTTAAAACTGTCTTCCATCAAGAAGCAACAGATGCCAGCTAAAAAGAGTAGTCAATGCAATTCAGATGAAAAACTTGCACATTTATTCACAGAAGACATTCAGAATAATGCAAGCTATATAAAAGTAAAAGACATAAGGTTAATAACCAATCGAAAACCAAGTGTTGCCCCAAATTCACTAAAGGTAATGATTTATGTTCTTATGCTTAGAATAGAAAGTGAATTGAAAATGATGGACTGTTTTGGGTTGTTATTTAATGTAAAGAGAAATGAATGGTTTATGTCAATCATACAGTGTTGAAAATAGTCAGACTGAAGGAGATCTGCATGTGTCCAGTCTGGTATTAAATGCTATGGAATATCACAACAACCAAAGGGATGTTCACACTCCTAATGTGTTGTGGTACTTCTCAAAAATTTTATGATGTAGATTTATATACAGGAGGAATTATAGGACATGTCCATAAAGTTTCTGACAATTAATATGCATACGTTACAAAGGAGAATGACAGCTGCATTATGACCAAGTGCTGAAATAACATCATTTGAAAAAAGGCATATTAGTAAAGGGTGTTGCTGCCATCAGGGTTTTGTCAGCAGTAAGAATTTTTGCAACTAATATTTGATGAAGACTCAGACAACAAAAAATGGCTTGATAAAATATCATCCTCTGCAGGGAATTCCAAACTGACAAAGGTACAAGAATGTATCCAGATGAAGATCAATAATAGTGAAGAATACTTAGACAGTGCACTTAGTAACCTAGAACAGCTCATAGAATAGTCTTACAGTAAACAGAGATAGACATGAATGCAAAAAAAAAAAATAATAATAATAATAAAAAAATGAAAAAAAGAGAGATAATTTACATATTCTGGCCATGTAGTTGAAAACATGGACGGTACAAATTGCAGGACAAGGTATAGGGTAGATACCTAGGCCTCAGAACTTGCTGCGGGTGAGGTTATAGTTAGGAAAGGTATATAATTAAAATAACTTTCTTTGGGATCACTTAAAAGTAATTCACCCACTAGATATTGTATCATGATGTTTTGACATGCAAATAATTGGGATACTGTAAAGATTCATTCAGTGAGTTAGAGAAATTGATTCTATTGGCCAATATATGTATCAGACATTTGGAAACATACTCATTCTTACACTCCTCAGTCGTATGCAGTGACCACGTGTACCACAGCAGAGCAACTGTACTGAGACTGCAAAACCTTTCAGTGATACAATGGATAAACACTCTAAGTGACTAGAAGTGATATGTATGGATCATATATAATGACAGCAAATGAAATATCAGTGATGGAAATAAAGTATGCAAAAGATAACATGTCTGGTAGTTGGTGCTGAGGATTAAGGCAGAGAGCTGGTACTGACCTGCTTCCTGAGCTTAGGATTTCATTCCAGCTGTCTTTATGTGTCTTCTGTGGCCTTGAGCAAGTCACTTAACCAGACAGTTCTGTGGGCAACTGGTAGATTGGGCTGGATTCATTAATGGTATCCTGGACTGCATGCCTAATAACTACCTATGAACCTATGGCTTGTCTAAGCACTTTCCAAATGTTAATTGTGCACAGTTCAGATCACAGGAATTTAATACATTTTACAAGTTCATATTCATAATCATATACTAGGCTAAAAATCACTAGGGCCTTCATAAATCTAGCTATGCTAGTGTATGCAAATATTTGTGAGTCATAATGATATTTAACTCCTGATATTTACAGCTAGTCACCCAAACCCAGATAAAATATGTAGACATTTATAGAAAAATTAAAAAAAACAATACAGTAATGAAACTCTATGATAAATTCATACATTTTGGAATAAAGAATTTCAGTTTACATTTCATTATGCTACACAAGCATCTGCCAGTATTACTCCAAAAGTGCTGTTCTTGAGTAGGAAATTGCATTTCATATGAAACATAATAGGATCAAATAAGAGGCGATCAGAAAGGTTATCAAACTGTCTGTCTGTCTTTCTATCTACCTGTCTGTATATCTGCATCTCTATTTATTTACATTTAATGACTGGTAATGTCAAAATGAACAGTTCCCATTTTCAGTGAAATCCTAGAGAGACAAGTTGTAGGACAAATTGCTAAGCAAGTTTAAATGCAATATACTTTAAGATCATTTAAATCATCATCATCCTCAATCCCCTTTCCCCATTTTTCTACATGGGGTTGGGGTGTTATATCAATTGTCACCGTGTGTCTCAATTCAATGCCTCTCTCCTACCTTTTCAACAGTCAAAGTTGACTGTTGCGGGTCTTCTCTCACACAATTGTTGCTGGGTGCTCTAATTTCCTCTTGCCTTCTTCTTGTCGGTCCCAAACCTTCTTCAACAGATTGTTTTCTGCTTTCCTGCACATGTGCCTGAACCACTGCAATCTGTTCTCGCTGATCTTCTCTGCAATTTAAGAGGAATTTAAAATTAGTTACTAATCGTAGTTGAATCACCCCAGGATTTAGAAAGGCTTAGTGAGATGTGAAATCCTTATCTGAGTTGTTTTAAGCATTTCTAATTTAGAGACTGCTCTGTCACTGAAGTTTATCCCTTACATGGACCTTAAGGCAAGGACTGGTCTAACCTGTGAAACAACATGCTAATACACCAGGGGAGGAGAGTGGGTAATGCTAATTAATTGTGTTTTCCCATGGTAATATCCATGGCTCCTGACTTGCTTGGGAGACTCAGAGAATTGCTCAGCTGTGTAAAATTGTACTCAGGGAAGAAAAAGTAGCTATAGTGAAAACACAACCGCCACCTTTTCAGTCCTTTGGGAGTACTTGTGGTGCAAGTACTATCAGAGTAGATGTTGGGGCAGGGGGGATGTTAGTGTCTGTATATATGTATGTATATATATATATATATATATATATATATATATATATATATATATATATATATGTGTGTGTGTGTGTGTGTGTGTGTGAGTGTCTGTGTGTGTGTGTGTGTGTGTTTGTGTGTGAGTGTAAGAACTTCAGAATATATTCAAACACTTCATTCAGCCAAAAAAAGTCTGCACAGAGTGTCTGGCTATGTTCTTAAGCTATTTTGGCTTCTGTTGCTGTTCTGTGATGGCCACAGAACACTGTTATTGTTCTACCATGGGACTAGTGCTTAACAGTCATGAGGAATGCTTAGCAAAACTTTTTTAAGTGCATTTCTGGTGTCAAAAAGTGCTTAAGATGCCCATCTTTTTTCCAAAATGTTTTATTTATCATGGCACTTCATGCACTGCAAAGTTTGTTATGCACTTTTCTAACAAAAAGTTGTATAGAAAGCTTATCTTTTGATAACTTCAGAACATAATCAGCATGCTGAATATACTGTATTGCAATTATTACAGCTTATCTGAGTTCAACAGTTCATTTTTGACAGTATTTCACTTTCAAGCCATGTAGCAGTTATTATATATATGGTCATAACTGAATACAAATATACAGTCATGATTTTTTTGTTTATAAAACAATGTTAGTGCCATAGGTAGGCATTCATATCTTTCAGGAAGCTTACATTGTGTATTAATGTACTACTTTGGAAACCTGAGTATCCAATGGTTCTGTTTTATTTTAAAGCAATTTTCTCACTGAGAAGAATATGCATTGTCAGATGGAGAGAGCACAGACAGAAAGAGCAAATGTAGAATAAAACGGAATCTGACTAAATGTATTAAGAAGTATACTTGATTGCTGTCCTGGGAAGAAGCTGTGGAATTAAATGCTTTATTAGCCATTGATAGGCTTCTGATGCTTTAGTAATGATGCGTAAAAGACTAAACGGAAAGACAGCATAGAGTTTGATTCCCACAGTCATTTTGTAGACACTGCCTGATTTTAAACAAGATATACAGTAATTGGAACAGGCATGCAATGGCATTTTTCCTGCCTCAGTGTGCACCCATTTCACTGTTTTGTCTACCAGTAAACAAACCCTTAAATAAACTTTGTGAATCAAGCATCTAAGTGTTGCTTTCCTTCAGTATGGTATGGTGGTTTAATCACTGTTTTATTCCTTAAAAGCTTATTGAATGCATACTCCAAGTTTATATGATGATTTGGGCTTTCATCTATAGGGCCTGTCACTCTGTCACTATTCTGTCAATTTCCCCATATATTAAATCACTGGGTATAATATTAATGTTCAGTCTTACTATTTATTGTGTTTTTTCCTTATTTTATCATATTTTCTTTCTTTTTAACAGATTAAAGCCTGCTGACAACAGGTACTTCTAGTTGGGATAACAATGGAGCAATGGTTAGGTTGAGTGCCTTGTTTAAAATCACAAAGTGTGCACAGGAAGACTGTGGGAATCAAACCCAACAGGGCAGCAATCATTTACAGCACAATACAAGTATTTTGCAAACCAAACCACCACTGTTTTTTTTTTTTTTTTACTTTTAAATGTTTTTTTTCCAGATGCTATCTTTCCCATTACTCTTTTGCACATTATTACTGAAGCACCATAAGCCTGTCAATGGTTAAACAAACATTTCATTTCACAACTTCTTCCCAGGACAGCAGTTAAGTACACTTCTTAATACATTTTCTCAGGTTCCATTTTGTTCTACATTTCCTCTTTCAATCTGTTCTCTCTCTCCATCTGGTAATGCATATTTTTCTCGGTTATAAAATTGATTTTAAATAAAACAGAACCATCCAACACTCAGGTTTTCCCAGTTGCTACTAGTTTTAAGATTATGACTTTGAAACAGGCAATAGTCCAAAGATGACATCAGCTTTTCTGTTAATAATCATTTTAATCAACTGCCTGGTATTACTTAAAAAATCAGTCTGACTTTCTGTCTTTAAATCTTTTCAGCATTTTCTCTAGAACAGAATATCAGAATATTGTGTGGTGGTTTCTGAAGTTTGGAGAGATACTAATATCTTACATGCTACACAGCCAGTTAGCTGCCTTAAGTATCAAGGACAATACCTGAATGTCTGAATAGAACAGCTATAGCCTAACTGGTTTGCTCTTAAGACTCTCTGAGGGGAAATTTGTCTTAATGGCACATAATACATTATTTACATAGAGGAAATTCAGAAAAATGTCTTTTTATAGCTATCGTGTTTAAATAATAGTTCTTGTCATTACCAGGAAATATTTTTATATTGAAGTTATATTCTATTTTTGTAATATATTTTATGCTCATTTTAGTAGCAAGTCATGTATATTTTACATACACACTCACACAAACACACACACACACACACACACACACACACACACACACACACACACACACACACACACACATATATGGGTGCCTGTCGTAACACTGAAAAGTCATTTCACCGAACCTCATATGGTTGAACCCATTTTACTGAAAACTCATTTCATAGAAAAACTTCTTCACAAGAAATATATTCTAAAAATATGCTTTTTGCAGAGGTGCAAGCCCCCCCCCCCCCACCGTGCCCTCCACTCCCTCTTACTTATATATACTAACTCCATGACTGTACAGCTGCAGAGAAAAGAAAAAAAAAACACCACCGACAGTGAATCAGTAGTGGACAGCAAACATGGACAACTACATATCTGGGGATACAACAACAGTGAATCAGTAGTGGACAGCAAATATGGAAAACTACATATCTGGGGGTACAACATGATGCTGACTTTCACAACTCCCACATACTCTGCTAGACTCACTTCCACAGTAACTTCTATGATAAGAAATTACACTATTGCATACCTTCTACAGACTTCTACACTTTTCTGTGAAATGAGTTTTCAGTGAAGCCAGGCTAAGGCTCCAGGACAAAGCCAGTAGGAACTCTAGGCAACACCACAGAGTAGTTTTAAAGTATTATTACTAAAAAGTTAATATAACAACAGGTGTAGTAAAACAGTAAGAGCAATGAAATTCTAACTTCTGGCATTATTGACTGACTGCAGGTTCCATGATTTACAGGGATAGCAAAAAAAAAAAAAAAAAAAAAAAAAAAAGCTCAGGAGCAGGTGAGCATGTGTGTGTGTGTGTATGTTTGATTGCATACATCTATGTGGGGGAGTGAATGGGGAGGGAAGCACGTGCCAACTCAATGGATGAGCTGCCTGGGGTGCTTACTACAAGAAAGCACTTGCAGTACTAAGTCTTGGCTTTTCCCAGTTAGGGGTCGCCACAGCAGAACTCCGGTCTGCTTATGATTGGCAGTGGATTTTACACTGCCGAGTTGCCAGGTCGACACCCAACCTTCAACGAAGGCACGCCCATTCACGCTCACACCTACCTGCATGTCTTTAACATCACTCGACCATGGGGAGGACATGCAGACTCCACACAGAAGGCGGTCCAGCCAAGAATTGAACAGGAGAACCTCTTGCTGTGAGGCAACAACGCTAACCGCTGTACCACCGTGGCTACAGTAATTATGGGTAATTCAGAGACTTGCAAATTAGCCAATAATAAGGTCTTTTCTCATTGTGGCTAACATGTTTCCGAGTTATATTTTCTGCAATCACAGAAAGAATCCATTATGGCTGCAACTCTTACTATCCAAGCTGCTGCTTTTTTTCCCCTGAATCCCAGAATTTGTATTTTATTGTGTCTATGTGTGTTTAGGCAATATTCTGAGATGAACAAGTAGGAGTTGGATACAAGCTTTCCAAATGACTATTATGTCAGGTACTGGGGGAGAATAATATAAGGAACTGAACATGCAGTGCTGAGAAGTTTCTGAAATCAACACACCATCATCCAGAAAATATGATGGGTTTGCTTAGCAAGCTTATGTAAACTATTACTGGAGTCTTGCACATTGTAAGATTTTCTGGGTTGTTGTTAAGTCAAAAGGAAGTGTAACTTGAATATGATGACTTACCCCTTTGGCTCTAACAGGATCCTTCTGAGAGGAGCAAATGAGAATGTGAAGATGGACATCTTGGAAGTTGTGTCATCCGCTGTGCTTGTTTTGTAATTGGCAATAAAGATGAAGTAATTGAAATTACTTAGAATTTCAGTCCCTCCACAAACTTGTTTTGTACTTGTAAAAAGTGGAAAAAGCAGGATTTCTGTTTTCATGGATGGCAACAAATTGTAATCCTTTATTGAAAAAATAGGACTGCTTTAAATTACTTTTTCTTTAAAAAGCAGTTCTATGCCTTCAACGGAGTTAGATTTTGTGTTTCTGGGGTGCTTTCAATGTTGGCAGGCTAGAATATTCTGCTGCATACTTTGAAAAATGCTGTTAAAGGCAGTTTATTAATGCAGATGCTCAGATCTCTTCAGGGAAAAAAAAGCAACATTTGGCTTGCTGAATGAAGGGGTTTAAGAGTTTACAATATCCCCCAAATTCCTTCTTTTTGAACAATAATGAAGGGGATTGAGAGTTTACAATATCCCCCAAATTCCTTCTTTTTGACCAGTGAAGGGTTTTTTGAGAAGTAAGTGATTTCTTCCTTTAATATTTTAATCACTTTTCTCTGGTATTTCATTAAAATATGTTCTTAGTCTGGAAAGTTTCATGAAATAAGTCCAGAAGGGGTTTTACAAATCTCCATTACCCTTGTTTCAATATCTGGGCCTTGTAACTCTGAAGTCTGGGGTTCATTCCTGTTCGTTTTGTTTTTCTTCATGCTCCCTTATCCTGCTCACAACTCCAAAACCATGCTAGCTTACTGGGTACACTTAACTCCTCAATATATAAAGTATTTCCCCCCCTCCCTCTTCCCATGTAGCCTGATTCATAGGTAATGGATGAAAAAAATCCATGAAAGGTCAAGTCACTTATGGTAGCTAGTTAAGAAAAAAATGAATTTGCTGCATTAGACCATAGAGCATTACTGGCAATATTACCTTAGAACAGATTGTGGATCCTGTTTAGTGCCTAACAGATATTCTCATTCAGTATGTACATCCATATACTGCATTTTTATTGTAATGAACATTTCCACTGCTTTCGCTCTCAAGTTTTACTAACTATGTGCTGATAGCTGTTGCTAACAAATGTAGTCCTAGTTCACCTGTATCATTACTATTACTACTAGCAGTAGTAGCAGATATAGTAGTAGCAGTTGTAATAGTAGTAGTAGTAGTAGCAGCAGTAGCAGTAGCAATATTAGTAACAGTAGTAGTCTTCATAGTAGAGTAGTAGTAGCAGTTGTAGCAGTAGTAGTAGTAGTAGTAGTAGTTGTACTAGAGCAGCAGTAGCAGTAGTTATAGCATTAGTAGTAGTAGCATTAGCAACAGTTGTAGTAGTACTAGCAGTAGTAATAGTAGTAGTAGCAACACTATAAATCTGTGGTAAATTGTTTTGGAGCAAATTCATATTTTCGGGTCTATATTAAAAGACCGAAGAGGTGTTTAAGCGAACACCTCTTGGTCGACACGTAATGAGCGAATGCACTAAAGCGCAAACACTCAAAACAGCGATTTATTTCCCTGAGAAAGAAATCGCTTGGCCATCCCCGTGTGTTTGCCCCTTTCCTCACTGTAGAGCGATCTCGAAGTTGGTATATTTAGTTGGGGGTGTGGGGGCAAAGCCCCCCACGTTGTTATGTTTTAAAGTGTGTGTGTGTGTGTGTGTGTGTGTGTGTGTGTGTGTGTGTGTGTATGTGTGTGCGTGTGTGTGTTTGTTCTAGCAGTTTCTTTCCCAGGGAAAGAAACCGCTGTTTTGAGCGTTCACGCATTCGTGCATTCACTCATTACGTGTCGACCAAGAGGTGTTTGCTGAAACACCTCTTTGGTCTTTTAATATAGACCCCATATTTTCCATTACAGATGTTTGTTTTTTGTCATTTTCAAAAATCCATTACAGTTTTTGTCTTACTACTAGGATAAGTTACTAAAAATCCATTAATGATCACCTCTATCATTTCAATGCCATTGCATTGCTTCATCTAAAATTGGGATTCATTTAAAATGAGTGACTAATACAGTAACATGCAACAGGGTACCAAGATGCAATAAACAAATCTATATATTTTTGGAGCTGTAAGGTGGAATTTTGCTGTAAGTGCTTAAATGTCACTGAATAGTAGTCATTAAGCAGTAGTAGACTATTCTATTTGTGTATAATTCTGCCATTGCCAGTTCTGTTAACACATCCTTTTTTTATGGAAAGCATGTTTTTATGTAGAGCATTTTTAATATGGATAATTTTTGACAGCATAATATAATTTTACTTTCTGTAGTTGAATTACAATTAAAATATAATAAAAAATGCATTTTTGTAATTTCAATGTAGAGCTTTCTTTAAATGCCACTGTACAGAAGTTTAGTAACAGTTTCTGTTTGACTTGTAATGTGAGTGAAATGCTAATAAATGCATGCCTTACCATTTTCATCCGAGACCATTCTAACAGCCCTCACAAACTGGCCATTAATGATGTAATTTTTCTGTGCTGTGGGATAAGTGCTAGAAAAATGTAGGAACTGTTGGAGTATATGTTTTTTTGGTATATTTGTTGCAAAATGTCTCCATGTCCTTCTCTAGCAGTATGTCCATGGAATCTTATTAGTATGGATTTGATAGGTAAACTTTAGCAAGTATGTGCTCCCATTGATAAAATTAGAAAGATTCCAAAAATGTTTCCTTGGACTCTTTCCATACAATAAACAAATCATCAAGGTATCTAATGTGAAATCAAATTAACTGGTTAAATCATTCATCCAGTATGAAGTATTTTTTCCACCATGCCTTAACAATGTTGGCATAGATGGACACACAATTAGCCCCCATAGCTACACCCTTTGTTTGATGGTAATATTGTTTATCAAGCAAGATGAAATTATTAGTGAGTACTATTTCAAGCAGTTCTTCCAGGATGTTAATTAAATCTGTGTCCACCTTTTTCATTTCTAAAAAATTGCAAAACCAACTCATACCCAAATTATGTGGCATGATGGCATACAAGTCTCTAACGTCAATGGTTACCAACAAATCATTTTCATGAAATTCAATCCCGTTGGCTTTCTTCTGAAAGTCCCTCGAGTCTTTACAGACTTGTGCTTCATCTTTCAGTATGTCTTTTAGCTTGAAGTCCATGAATTTGGCACAGGCTTGTGTGATTGAACCTCTACTGTCCACTATTGGACCTGTTGGAGGATTAGTGGTATCCTTATGAATTTTTGGGTTATCAAAAACAATACGTGTAACTGGTGAAATAATATTTAAATAATTCAGCTCTTCTATAGAGACTCTTCCTTCAATAAACAAATCATTTAGCTGGTTCTTAATTTTGCTGTACTCTTGATTTAACTCATTCTTGGAGACTAATTTGTATATACTTTCATTTAGCATAGTAAGCATACGTTTCTTTTAGTCCTTCTATTCCATGACAGCTAAGCCCCCTCCCTTGTCAGGTTTCATAAACCTGAGACCAGGAAGGTATAGCAAGAAAGAAAAAGGGATTTCTGTGTTCCTATTTTGGCTCTGAATCATGTTGAAAATAATGATATAACTTTTAGAAACGAACCTAAAGACATTGACCCTATTTCCCGCTCCTTTATCACTAATTTCAATCTTGACAGTAAAATTATTAATTGGATCTTGAATAAAAACTGGTCAGTCCTGAGGGAAGGGAATGATTTTCAACAACTTTTTGCTGATAAGCCACACATAGTGCATAGAAGAGAAAAAAACCTGAAAAACATTTTTGAAACTCCCCCAAATGTCCACCAAGGGGGAAACTTACATTGCTCCTTTTGTAAATGGATCCTTACAGGGAAATTTTTTATATTAGAAACAGGTTTTACTATATAAAAGGAAAATATAATTGTTGTAGCAAAGAGGTTGTTATTTGTCAGGGCTGCTGTTGTTTTTATACTGGAAAAACCAAATGGATGTTAAGGGAATGCATGAACATTCTTATGACATCCATAAAAACAGTTCTACTAATGCCTTAGCCAAGCACATTATGGAATTTCCAGACCATACTTCTAAATTTGTTATTGTGGAGCAGGTACCTCGTAGCCAAAGATGTGGTCCCTGACATCTTTATCTTGAAAGACAAGAGCTCTACTGGCAACTTATTTTTAAAGCTGACAGTTGTCCAGGACTTAATAAGAATGTTTCTGTTTCTTGTATTTTAAAACCAAAAACCTGTTTAGGGTAAGACGGCTTTATTTTGTATGGTTGTTAATATTATTTTAGTTAGCTGGAGGGCACTAGTACTTTAAGAGTTTCTGCTTGTCTGCTGGTCACATGATTATGCAGGCTTTTTAAACTTCACAAATAGTATTAGCAGTCAGCTGATGAAGTCCCAATATTATTTGAGCCAAAAGAGCTTATCTTTATATTGAGATTTTTATACAGTTTTTAAGGCTGTTCATTTTTATATTTATTGTGGATTAAATTTTTGTGGTACTACATTGCTGTTTCTCTTTTGGAACCTTATCAATCTTTGTTTTAGAGGTTTGATTTGGTCTTCACAGTTCTTCTTCATGGAGATTAGTGCCAAGACTTATCAGATCCATCCTGGGAAATGGTTTCACAGATGTGATTCTGACACCAGCTTGATAGCTATACAAAGATCAACGAGAAGTGGCACAAAAGTGGGAATTAATGTAATGGATACTACATGAGCATGAAAAATGTTAATATTGTTTGTTTTATTTTCTATTAATGTATGTGTACCTATGTCTTAAGTGATAATTTAGGCTTCCCTATAGTTACATGAGATGAAATTGCATGAGTATCAGTAGCACATAGAAAAAAGATGAAAGGCATAAGGCTGAACGTTGTTTTCCATAGGAAATCCTTGTTGGTATGGTTTCTAAGTGTGTGGGTTGGCAGTGATTCACTTGTTTTGAGTGATTTCTCCCTTGTTTGAGTTGGTGCAGCCATTGAGCTGGTATATATAAATTTGGAGAGTATGGGAGTTTGCTCCCACATAGAGGGTGAAAAGAGGGCTTCCCACTGCAAAACAAATAACTAAATAAATAAAATTAATTGATTTTTTTTACTCTTTTGTATTTCAGCCATTTTTTTCATCTTTTTTGCTCATTCTCTTTAAAGAAATTGATGTTTCATAGTAGAACTGATCATTTAGTAAATGTTTTGAAAAACAGTAGTTATTAGTTGTCAAAGGAAAAACAACTTCAAAAAGATCAATACACGGCAGGTTCAGGTTAAGGCACTTTAATCTTGCAGCAAGGAGACAAAAACGTGCTAATACAGAGTTTGTCTAACTAGAATGAGGAAGTGAAGCCATTCTTATACATTTCTTACAAGACATTGCCTACCAAGCTGACGTAACAAATCATAAGTTCTTACAATATTATTTCATAGCAGCTGTTTGTTCATGATTTTCTGCCGACACTAAAAAAACTTCCTAAGAAAAACAACTTGGCCTTGATGACCACCGGTCAGATACAACTTCTCACTATGCAATGTTACCATTCAAGGTACTATGGCTAATTCGAGCACAAAGCAAGTACATATTATAGTTCATTTCTTCAAGCAGTCTTTGTTCAACTGTATCTATCTTTTCTGCAGCTGTGCGTGTTCTCATAACACGAACAGAGCTGATTGTTCAAGTTCAATAACATTATAGAAAACAGTATTGTTCTATTCATTATTTTCCTGACCTATCAGATAATCACCTGCTTCTCAGTATATTTCCAAAAGGCATAAACATGAATTTTGCTGTGCTAGCAAATACTAGGTCAGAGAGCATCTTGCAGTTTCAGAAAGCATATTGCAGTTTGAAAAGCATCTTTTAGTTTCATACAAAACTAAGCTGTACATAAAATAGAATGAAATGTGTTAACCCTTTTAGCTTCTAATAAGCACTAAACACATACATTAATACATATTTTTCTGACATTTCCCCCCTGTTAATACTTTTTATTCTATTTTCAAAAGCATAAACAGTTTGCTTCTTCTCCAAACCACTTCTGTTCAAGATTTGCAGTTAAGAGAGTCATTCAGTTTAAACTTATGAAAGTGTTTCACTTTTCAACAATTCTTCAATTTCAGTACTTTGATACAAAGTCTCAGACACTGACATGCCTATAAAATCTTTGATTAATCTTTTCATGCAGGGAATACCACAACAAACATACACTCCTAATAGGAGTAATCCCACATACATGGCAATCAGGATGTTCATTAGGATGGTACCCCACCCCCCCAAACAAATTCTGGAAAAATCCGTCAGTGGATTTGGGCCTGGTTTGGTCATGGCCGACACTTGCTGAATCACCTCAAGATGATCATTTATCTCATGCTGGTTGTCAGGAATATACAAACAGCACTCCTCTTTTATTAAAGTGCACGTACCACCTTTCGCCGCTAGGGTGAAGTTGAGAGCTATGCGGTTTTGAAGCACCACAGTTCTCATAGCATTCAGTTCATCAGTTACTAATTCGAGAGCAGAACAAGTTGCATTACTCATTACTTCGAGAGGTTTGGACAGTTTACTCAGCTCCCAAATCGATTTTACTATGCCATATGCAGGAGCTATGCCTGCCCATGATATAATAGTGTCACTCAAGTCCATGTGTGTCAGTTTATTTTTGTCTTTCATGGAATTATGGTTTCTCCAGCCTGCTTCGATTCTTCCCACTGGATTCTCAGGTCTCTTAATTGGACTTCCAGATTTCTTGGTGACCTCTCTGACATTTCGAATTCTTCCCTGAGGCAAAACTGCAGTGTGTCGTATGGCCGGAACCAGGTAACCCAAAAAACAACTGCCGAGCCAATTCTCAGGTAGCCATTTGTATGCTTTTTTCCCATACACAAAATAACAATTCTCTACTTTAGTATTAATGTATACTTGCCCTGCATGAAACATTTTCTTATCAATGATAGATAATTGTTTAAAAAGAACAGGATTATGTTGTACTTCATCAACCGTTTTGTGCATTGATTCAAAATATGAGTCATAGTTTGTATCACAAATATAACCTGCATTATTAGCTTTGGTATAACACTTGTAAGGAACAGTCACATTACAATTGCTCCAACCCACCTGAACAGTATCATTTTTATAAAAACACACAATTCCCTTTTGTGTAACAGGCAGGTACAATGCTATTTTGTCTTGTGATTTTACAGTCGTAGTATCAAAAATCAAATTTTCCCAGGTCTCATTGACCCCTAGGGGGACAGCAGTCATTAATGATCCCCCGTATGCTGTTGGTATAGCTGTGCAAATCCAGCAATTCGAAACATTAAAAGTTTCAGCATACACATATTTAATTGCTTGGTAAGTGTTAAAGTTCGGATGCCAGTCTATGAGTAATGCATCACGTTTGTTTAGTTCAGCTCGTGTGGCTGGAAAAAGGAAAGGCCACAGCAAAAAGATCATTGTTATCAGTATAGTTAACAGGATGATCATGCAATACTTCTGAGATTGTTCTGCATTCCTGTTTTCTCTATATCTGGTAATTTTGTTCTTGTTGTGTAACAGTAACAAGTTTTTTGTCCAGTTCAAAGTTTTTGACCAGTTTACGGTGTGTCAGATGAATCCAGGATGCTTGCTCTGTGATCTTGACTGCAGTGGGTGTTGACAGTAGCACTTGGTATGGCCCTTCCCACTTCGGTGATGTCCAATTCTTTTTCTTTACAGTTTTCACCCAGACCCACGTGCCTGGGACTACTGCTGCTTCCGATGGTCTGGTTTGTTCTTTATCTGAAACAGAATTTAACTGCAAAAGTTGTTTATTACTTAAAAGTCGTCTCATATATTCTGCGAGTGAACTGTCGGCCTCCTGGTCTGCAGGCATGAGAGGTTTCCACTGAGGTATACAATATGCCCTTCCAAACAGTGTTTCAAAAGGAGTTAACCCTTTTGCATTTGGAACAGTTCTCATGCTCAACAGTGCCAGAGGCAGGCAGTACACCCAATTTTTCTATGTCTCACTAATTAATTTTCTAAGTTTACCCTTCAAAATCCCATTATGCCTCTCTACTAGTCCTGCAGATTGTGGATGATATGCACAATGTTTTTTCAAGGAAATTCCGAAATATCGGCTCAACTGTTGTATAGTTTGATTTACAAAGTGTGTGCCATTGTCACTGTAGATCTTTTCCGGTATGCCAAATCTAAGAATAATTTCCTTAACAAGAATTTTCGCAACAGTAGCTGCATCTGTATTTTTAGTTGGAAAAGCTTCCACCCATTTGGAAAACATATCTATAATGACAAGTCAATACTTCTTATTTTCACATTTGTTCAGTTCTATGAAATCCATACAGATAGTATGGAACGGGTACGGTGGTGTAGGGAAACTCCCTTGCTTAGGCTTCAATGCCCCTTGTGCATGATGCTTATTACAAACATGACATGCCGCACAAAAATTTTTAGTGTAGTTTATAAATCCGTATGTTGTAAACACTCGATTCACTAACTGTACCATCCCCCCTGTTGAGACATGGCACTGCCCATGGCTCAACAAAGCTGCATATCTAAACAAATTAGACGGCAATATCGGTTTTCCTTCTTTGGAGATGTACAGCCCTTTCTCAAGAATTGCTCCTCATTTTATCCATTTCTGTTTTTCGACTTTCATTGTAAGAGTCTGCATTGTTTTCAACATTTCTAAATCTAAAATCTCAGAAGGTTGTAATTCCTCACTCAAAAGAAATACTTCTGAAGCTGAAGCTGCCTGTTTTGCAGCTGTATCAGCTCTCGCATTACCTTTTGAAATTCTATCATGTTGCTTGGTATGAGCTACGCATTTACAAATAGCTACTTTCTGAGGTAACTGAATAGATTCTAACAAATCTAAAATAAACTGCGCATGATTAATCGGTTTGCCAGTAGATGTTATCATTCCTCTATTCTTCCACTGTTGTGCAAAAACATGTACAGTAGAAAAAGCGTACTGGCTATCAGTAAAAATGTTCACACATTTACCCTTTGCTAAGGTACATGCCCGTGTCAAGGCAATCAATTCTGCTGCTTGTGCAGATAAGTTGTGTGGTAAAGATTTTGCTTCTAAAATCTCAGTATCAGAAACTACTGCATATCCTACTAGGTTCTGTCCTGTGGGACACCTTTTGCATGAGCCATCCACGTAATATGTCTCCTCGGCATCATCCAAGGGAACATCCATAAGATCTTTTCTAGGTAGTGTCTTTTGCTCAATCTCCTGCAGGCAGCTGTGTGGTGTGCCGTCCACAGGGGTTGGGAGCAAGGTAGACGGATTTAAAGTTGTACACCGTTCAGTTGTCATATGAGGTTGGCTCAACAGTATAGTTATACAGGAAAGATGTTTAGCAGGAGAAAGATATGCTACTTTTTCTTGCAGCAAAATAATCGCGACTGCATGAGGCACTCTCAATGTGAGAGGGTGGAACAACACTACTGAGGCCGAAGCCTGTACTGCCATTGCAGCTGCGACTACTGCTTGTACACAGTGGGGCAGGGATCGCACCACTGGGTCCAGCTGTGATGAATAGTAAGCTATGGGGCGTTGCTTGTCCCCATGTTGCTGTGTTAACACTGATGTCATATAATCTTGCTTACAATCTACAGTTTGGAAAAAACGTTTATGATAGTTTGGTAATCCTAAAACTAATGAGGATGCTATAAATTGCTTTAATTTACAGAAAGCTGATTCTGCTTCTGGTGTCCATTGTAATAAATCTTGTGCTGCCGTAGGTTTCTTGTATATCAAGTCAGTCAGTGGAGCAGATTCCAAGGCATAGTTTGGAATCCAACTCTGACAGAAATTAGTTGTACCCAGGAAGGACATCATTTCCTTCTTGGTAGTTGGTTTGGGTGCTTGTAAAATTGCTATTTTCCTCTCTTCATCTAATATTCTGCCTTTTTTGGATATCACATATCCCAGGTATTTAACCTGCTTTTTCCAAAGCTGCAATTTGTTTTTGTTTACTTTATGTCCTTGAGTGGCTAGAAATTGTAGTAATGCTATGGTATCTTCTCTGTATTCTTGCTGGGTGGGGGCTGCCAGCAGGATGTTGTCTACATAAAGTAAAATCTGGCTGCCTCTCGGTGGGATAAATCCCGCCAAGTTACTTGCCATTTCCTGTGTGAATATTGTTGGGCTTTCACAATACCCCTGTGGTAGTCTCGTATATATGTACCTTTTCCCCTGAAATGTAAATACAAACCAATGTTGGCTGTCAGGGTGTATCGGTATTGAAAAGAACGCATTGCTAATATCTACAACAGAAAAATACTTCTGTTGAGGCTTCAAATCATTTAATAGGGTGTGTGGATCTGGCACCATAGGTGCTCTAGGTGTTACTGCATCATTTACAGCTTGTAAATCTTGGACCATACGCCATTCTCCATTTGCTTTCCTGACAGGAAATAAGGGTGTGTTACATGGTGAATCGGGAGATTCTAGCAGTACTCCTTCCTTAAGTAAAGCTGCTATTATAGTTTTGATTCCTACTTCTGCATCTTTTCTTAAGGAATACTGTCTCTTCTGTGGTCTAAATGCTGATTTTGGCGTGATAGTAACTGGTCCTGCTGTACAAATAAGTCCTAAATCTGATTTTCCTGTTGACCAGAGAGTTTCTGGTATGCCTCGTAAGGCATTTTCTTCCTCTTCTAGTAAGAGTGCTACTCAGCTGTCCTCGCTAGACTGCAAGTGTACAGCTGGGTGTGTCTGCGTTATCCAATTTAACTTCTGCTTCTGTATTCCCTGTTCTGACAATTCTAACTCTGTCTGTTTTTCCCACTTTGTGACTTTTTCTCCTAGGTCTACCCATTTCACATTTGTGTCCTTAGTTAAACTAACATGTGGTAATGGATTAGATTTATAAAGTGCAAAGAATTCCTGGGGCAATGAACAGCTAACTACACTGTTCCCTTCTGTGTACCAGTACAGATTAAGTAATACTAATCTGTTTGCATGGTTTCTAAACAGTTCTTGCTCATATTCCTTATCAGGTCTTGGTGTGCTACAATAATATAGAGTACAGTGCAACAAATGCTGTTTATCAGTGTCAAGGGAGGGGGACTTACTGATGGCTACATTCATCAGCTCTTCGGTTACTGCCCCTGGACCAGTCGTGACCAAGTCCTGGCTGTACCAATAAAATGTTTCACCCTCCGGTCGCACTACAAAAGTATCCATTTGTCACTGTGCTTCCATACCCTGCATAGTCGGAACTACTGCTATGCCAAATATCTGCATAAGGTCTCCGCCCAAAAGGTTTACTGGGCATTTTGCAGAAACAACAATTTTGCTTTTCTGGGTCATCCCTGAAACAGGGTCAGTTATTGCTATGTTATGGGAGAGTGGCTCCCGATACAGCTGTCCATTAGCTGCTTTCACTAATATGTAATCAAATGATTCTGAATTTTCTGGTAGTTTGAAAGGATGTATCAGGGTCCGTGATGCCCCTGAGTCACACAGAAATTTAACTTCCCTCCCCTCTACCAGAAGTGTAACTTCCGGTTTCATGTCTGCTAAGTAGAGCTCTAGGCTCAATAATGCTAAATCTAAAATTTCACTTTCTTCACTATCTGTGATTTCCTGCACTTCCTCTATTTCTTATATCACATCCTCTACTCCCTCTATCACATTTGCATTTGTCTTTTCTTGGTTATTCCTTTCTAGTGATTCTTGGCTATCATATAGTTAGTCCTCACCCTCCTTATCTTCCATGGCTACCTTCTTGTTTTGCTTGCAATCCCTTGCTAAATGTCCCTTTTTTCCACACTTAAAACATTCACCCCTTTTCTTTCTTTATTCAAACTCCTCTGATCACTTATCAGATTGATTGTTTCCCTAGGCACTTTTCTTGCCCTTTTTCCCTGACTGTACTACAAAAACTTCTGCTCTGTCTTCTACAGCAAATACTTGGGTTTTCTTTTTCTTTTTGTTATTAAAATGCCTTTCGGCATGTCTTGCATATTCAAGTAATGACTGTAATCTACTTGTATGGTGATCTACCATGTGCTTTGTAATAAAGCCGCTGATGGGCACAATACTGCCTTTCAAAAATGCATTCTTTAGCTGCTGCTTATATGGGGAATCTTGTGTTTGGTCTTCAGGTACCTGCATTCCACAATGGTTATTAATACATTTTAATAATCTAGCATAATATCTATCAACAGTTTCACCTTCTTGTTGGATGCATTGATTAATGCAAGTCCAGTCTGCCCTAGGCTTCCATTTCTCAGAGATTCGGTCTGTCAGACCTTTCACTCTGTTATCCAGCTCTGCGTTGCTATGTGGGAGTGGCTTGTGTTCTGCGTCACGGGGATTCCAGTTGCCACTGATCATGTGCCAATCTGGACCTACAATTTGTCTGACTACTTTTTCTACTTCTTCTCCATTTAAATGATAACTCAACCTCATGCCCTGTAAGTCTTCTAAGAATTTTCTAAAATTAACTTTTGGATGGGGAATTCCCTCTGTGGCTTTCCGGATATTTTCCGGTGTCCACGGTCTATATACCAGGAGAGTTGGGTCCTGCCTGAGGATTTGGTACTTCTATGAGTGGACATATCTCTTCTTCACTCATAGCTCGTGAATTTTGATTTATTTGATATAACTCAATATCCCCTCTTAAGTTATGTGTTCGAGACCTAGTCTCGACGGGATCAATGACAAACAGTTTTGGCTTCGCGGGGACAGCCGGGTATAGCAGAGGTGGACCAATTTGTCCACTCACTTCAAATTCTGGTAAGGGAAGCGGAGGAGGTGGAGGGGCTGATGCTATTACCAAGTTATTATCCTCTTTATCTAGAAACATTGCTTTTGAATTATTACTCTTTTGTTCCCTACGGTTTTCTTCCTCAATCCACCTGTGTGCCTGAGGAATGCCTAATTGACGTTGCTTTTTTACCTGACCTTTTGCGTCAGTTTTAAGCTGTTTGACAAGTTTAATAAGCAAGGATTTTTCTAATTTGCCACCAAATTCATATTTATTAACCCATTTTGTATAGTACCTAACATTGTTGGCACGTTGTAATTGCATATATTTTGCATCTTCACTTAATGACGGACCTTGGGATCTTTTTGTGCACTTATTTCCCATTTTATTTTAACCTTTGAGCTGTTACGTAACCCTTCTTATTTTTACGTGGTACCACGATTTTCTCTTTTTCACAGTTTATCTAGAATAACTGCCTACCTATTCTGTTTCCCTGATCTATGACAAGACTGCAGTCTTTCTGTCCCTGACTTGTACAAGACAAATCTCCTGACAGACAATGCACATCAAGTCCCTGATCTAAAACAGAAAAAGGTAAATCTCACTTTACCTGAGCCTCTGTGATTGATCGTCTGGTTTGAGGAAATACCGTTAACTCGTCCTCCAGTCGCAGATCAGAACAGTGGCTGGCCTCTTTTGAACGACAATTTAGTCGGAGGACTTTCAGCACAGAAGAACCAATGTGGTTTCTTCCCGGTATGGTTTCATGCCACCTGGCCCATCTGACCTGAGGCGAAGTGAGAGTTTCCGGTCCGAAGAACCAATCTGTCAAAGGAAAAACAACTTCAAAAAGATCAATACACGGCAGGTTCAGGTTAAGGCACTTTAATCTTGCAGCAAGGAGACAAAAATGTGCTAATACAGAGTTTGTCTAACTAGAATGAGGAAGAGAAGCCATTCTTATACATTTCTTACAAGACATTGCCTACCAAGCTGACGTAACAAATCCTAAGTTCTGACACTGAAAAAACTTCCTAAGAAAAACAACTTGGCCTTGATGACCACTGGTCAGATACAACTTCTCAGTATGCAATGTTACCATTCAAGGTACTATGGCTAATTCGAGCACAAAGCAAGTACAGATTATAGTTAATTTCTTCAAGCAGTCTTTGTTCAACTGTATCTATCTTTTCTGCAGCAGTGCGTGTTCTCATAACACGAACAGAGCTGATCGTTCAAGTTCAGTAACATTATAGAAAACAGTATTGTTCTATTCATTATTTTCCTGACCTAGCAGATAATCACCTGCTTCTCAGTATATTTCCAAAAGGCATAAACATGAATTTTGCTGTGCTAGCAAATACTAGGTCAGAGAGCATCTTGCAGTTTCAGAAAGCATATTGCAGTTTGAAAAGCATCTTTTAGTTTCATACAAAACTAAGCTGTACATAAAATAGAATGAAATGTGTTAACCCTTTTAGCTTCTAATAAGCACTAAACACATACATTAATACATATTTTTCTGACATTAGTCTAAGCCAATATATTTAAAATAAGACAAGGGCATGAAAATGAAATGCTGGCTCAAGGAAGACCAATGAAGTAGTGAATGTTTTCTTAAAAAGGTAGATCAGGAACAAAACAAAATTAACAGTCCACAAACTTTTATGTGATGAGTAAAGCTGTGATGTGACCCTAACATAAGTAAATATGGGACAAATGCTCTGCATTTCATATATCTGCTAACAATTTCTCAAAGCAAATTTGTTTTTACAAACATTTTGTAAATGATGTATTTTTTATCCAGAAAAGCACTTTTCTTATAACTGTGCATGCTACATACATAGTAAAACAACAAATATGCTTGTTCTCTTTGTTTGTAGTAAATCACATATGCTATATGCATACTCACAGGTGGTTTAGCACTTACAGTAGTGTCAGTAGAACAGCAGGTAACACACTTGCCTTTGGTAGTGGAAGAGCAGAAGGCCGTGGGTTCTACTCACATTCCAGGTTAATGAATTGCTGCTATTGTAGTACAGTATCAGCGAGATACTGCCATCCTTTGGATAAGATGTTTAACTAATGACCCAGCTGCTTGAGTTAGTGTTAGGTAAGGTGGATGCAAAAAATCCCCATCACCAATCAAACAGTAGAAGTTTCTGATGTCCTGGACAAATTTCTCCTAGTGGTAGAAATATCCCTTCAGGTCTTACCTGAAAAGAGGCCATTATCCTGAGTGGACTAACTTAGTCAACAAAGGGTAGATAAGTAATTATAATATATGACACTACTTTCATGTGCTGAACTGTTTATTACATTGAGAAATCAAACAGAAACTTGAAATCTCATGTACTCAAAGGTGCCTTTCAGATTTTACAAATAACTCTCAGTGAACATGTAGGAATAATGGATATAGATGAAAATTTAAATTGCAAATATTTGATATCATTTCTTTAAATAAGCAAAATAATGATCTTGTAAACTATTCATAGTTGCTTTAGTGTAATGCAAATAAAGTACCTCACTTAAACAAGGCTATTTCTATAGCAGGTGCTAATTATAGTTGTTTGATGCATTAACATGTTTAATTCAGCATGTTTATACCATGTTTTAATAGTAGTCCTTGTGCTTTTTATATTATTCCTAGGAAATGGAAATTCATCCCTAGTTTGGCACTTATGTCTGTAATGGACACAGACATCCTGTAAATGGTTCATCTCTCAGGCCCTGGCTTGTAAATGTTTCATCTCCCAAGGCCTACTTACACTTATCAAGGGTACCAGAGCTTGTGAGAGATTTGGGATGCATGGCTAGGCTTAAAAAGATCCTTGTGGTCATTAGTCTAGTAAACACCTATGAATCTGTAACTCCTTGAAAAATGCTCATTACTCAACAACACGTGATCAGTTTATTTTACTTTGTTCTTGATGTTCCTTTGTAATATAATAATCACCACATCCTTAGTTTCTTGAGTTAGCCTTTTGGTTTAATGTAGTGACTTTATTAAGATTTCAAGGAAATGCACCAGCTTTGCAGAAAAATCCTGACTTTTCTCTTTGATGACTTTTTAGAGAAACAAGATACCCTTTTCTCTCTTAACAGTTACTTTTACCCTTCTTACAATATTAAGGAATGTAAACTGTACAACTGTAAAATTATCAGCTTTTCAAAGTCAGCAACCTGGCTGTCAAATTAGCCACATAGAAAGAAAATACCTTTTAGATAGACAATTAAACAAAAATCTTTAAATATTTACTTTAAATGATCATAACATATTAAGTTACACCTAAAAGAACGTGGGCTCTATATATCATACAATAATAAAACAAGAAAAGTGAGAAAACAGTATGAAAATATGAAAATGAAGAACATTGCCTGACTGAATGCTTATCTGAATGATAGTCAGTATGCTGAAGAAGTTACTGAACCCTAGGCTAGCATTCATAGAGATACAAGGCACCTTTGTGCACGCCTTACAAGGCTAATTAGCACTATGTAGTAAGACAGGGAGACACTAACATATCCAGATAAAAATATGCAGTGCTTATGACCCTCTACCTATGGTTTAAGGTATTAAAAGAGTCACGCAGGCCATGTGGCAGTTATGCAAATGAACAGAGCTATGCAGTGAAACTGTGCAAGTAGACACAGCCATGCAGTGAAATTTATACATGGAAGTGCAAGACACAATCCATACAGTGGCCACAGTGCATAGTACAGCCTTACAAGAACATGGGGAATCAGACCAATATATCGCCGTATAAAGCAGTGGTTGTTGTAAATGGACTGCATATGTTACTGCTTCCCTCAGCAAGTCAGCATCAAGCAATACAGACACCCAAGCAGCTATATACCTGTGATGATGTGAGGTATTGCCAGCTATGCCAGGAGAAGTAGGGTAGTGGATGTGTAACATATGCCAACATATTTAGCTGGAGTTTTGTAAAGAATTATATTGTCATTAGTATATCAAACTGATTTGTACAGATGATTGTGCTGAAAATATATTTGTAAAGCTGCTTGTGTTAAATATGTTCCAACAGTGGGTTCTGCTTGGACAGAAAAGAAATACACTTGTATGTCAGACTGTTTTGTAACCATTGAAATGAATATGCTGTAATAGAGGATACTGGAAGAGAAGAGATTAATCTTAGCCCAGCTAACTTTGAAAAATAGTCTGAAATGAAATTACCTGGTTTAGGCCATAAAGATTATATTTTACAGTTCTGACTGCAGCCAGAGATGAAATGTATGTATAAACCAGGACTAGGAATCCTAGTATTTTGTCCTTAGGGCTGAACTAATTGCAACCTTGGAAGGGTGGAAGTTTTGAAATGGTTTTATAGCTTCCAGATGATATAACACATCTCAGCAAAGCCCTATTTGTGTATATGGTAACACCTATGTGCCAGACTCTGGTTCAGTTTCTAGTAAGGAAGTAGTGTGGGAACCAGAGTCAGATGACCAGATCTATGTGATGTCATTCTGTAATCCAGCACTGAAATAACATTTTAATACTAGATGAGACAGAAGTGACAGGGCAGTCTGCTTTTGGAACCTGAAAAAGAAGGAAGACCACTCATCCACTTTATCTTGCCTTGCTTTAGTAAGTAACCAGGGAATAGTAATTCTTTAGATCAGTCAGGAAAATATAATGAGATTAGTTAAGTACTGTTTTTTTCTGTACCTGTGTGAATCTATCTGTCTATCTGTGTTATTTTTAATATTTCCTGTGAGTGAAACTCTGGTCTTTATTGTAAATAGATATTGTAGTATTTTCATGTTATTCTATTATTTATTATTAAATATATTTAAACTTTCATTGTGGCTGGTCATTTAGAGAATATTTTAATCATTGAGGGTACTTATATTTATTTGGTGACTCTATGGCTGCTCCTGAAAGCCTTGCTGCATTAATTGGTCAAACACTACCATTTGTATCAGTATTAATTCTACTCAGTATAATTGGGTAAGAGCCTTAGAGTAGCTGGCTTTGGAGTTTTCTGGTGGCAGTACCTACCTTATAATCAGGGCAGAAGGGGGCATAGCTGGTAAATCTGTGTCAGCCTTTCCCAGGTGTGTGTGTGTGTGTGTGTGTGTGTGTGTGTGTGTGTGTGTGTGTGTGTGTGTGTGTGTGTGTGTGTGTGTGTGTGTGTTTATGTGTGTGTGTGAAAATCAAATCTCAAAGAGTGTGTGTGTCAGCTACTTGCAGCAGGGACACAGAGCACTGGTTTCACAGAGAGGGTGGTGCAGGACTTTTCTTGGAGAACTCAGTTGAGGACTTGACACTACAACTGTGTCAGTCAGGAGTCTTATTGGGGGCCTGGAGAGATAGAGGGAAACCTAGCCCCAGGACTATTTTCTCTGTGTGCTCTTAAAGGAAATTGTACTTGGTGTAGAGAGCTGCATCTGGAAATACTGTTTGTATATATCTTTGTTCCAAGTGAATATTCCTCACCAGAGTCTATTGTGAGGATTGAGACTCCTTGCAGGGACTTCACAATACCATTTGCAACTGCACTGCCATGGTATGCACATTTATGGACATTGGTTGGATTTATAAAAGTGAAGGAAAGGAGCATACGGGGAGGTTAGAAATATTAAAGAACAACCAGAGAGTCATACAAAAGGATAACATATAACAGTATGCAGAATGGAGTGCACTTTTTGTGAGGATAAGGCCCCATCATCTTTGGGGGACAAAAAGGAAGAAGAAAAAGGGAGAGCTGGACATAAGGATAGAAAAAGACATAGCATGCAGAGACAGACTGACAAGTACAGATCACCACAGACAAACAAGATAGAAGCTGTTCTTGATATGGGATGGACAAAGACAAACAGAGGGTAGGCAAATGGTGATGGTCTGGGTCGGACACCACACAGAGTCATGATGTAAGAGGAAAGGAGAATATGTATGCTAGGATACAGTGGGGTAGGATGCAAGCAGCTGACAAATCATTTCCCATCCCAGCCCAGAGAGTCATTACAGGGATCCATCTCCATGTGATGGATTAGGGTTGTAAAATGGGAGTGGCTGGCCAATCAAGTGTTTCAGCAATCCATTCCAGAAGGATCTCCAAGTGGGACATCTATCTGACCACTGATCTCTCTCCTACTGTCTTCACCACCTGCTTCAGCCTTGTTTGGGGCACCTCAGACAATAGAAGAGGACTACCTGCCAGTGAGAGTTCAACCCCTTCCTCCATTGAGGCATCCCCAGCCTCATCACCTTCATGCAGCTGAGCTACAACCTCAATAGCAATAGGACACAGTGGAGATACATGCATAGCAAATCTATAAAAAAGACTTGCAGTGATAAGACAAAATGGGAAGACAGTCTTTAGTAAGGCTATCCTGAAATTCTACTGGATAATTTAACAGACATGCCAGCATTTATGACAAGAAGAAACCATAACTGTCCACAACCTTCTCCTATCTCCTACATAAGGTGACAAAATCTGTACATAGGTTCATAGGATCATACTAGGCTATCTGCCCTAGGGCATTTACAAGCCTAGTCAGAGTGTGTTTGGCTTTCGCCACCCATTTTAAATTAATTTTGCTATGCCCTTTTTCGAGGTTAGTATACTGTGCCTCCATCTAACAGTGACACAGAAGTGATACCCGGGGTAAACCTACGATCTCCCATCCACTCATCAAGATTCCTCTTGGAGAGAGTCAATGAAGGACTCTGCCTAACCTGGACTGGGATTTTATTCCAGAGTGAAGGGAGCCTCTGGGTTATGAATCTGTCCCTCCAGCATGTCCTATTTATTTCAGTGCTGAGGTTCAAGTCTCTCGTGCGGGTAGCTCGATGGGATTTGGATTTTCTGAGGTGCATCATGTCCATTAATTCTGGGTTGGACATGGCTTTATACATCAGGCACAGATCGCCTCTGAGCAGGCGGTATGCCACTGAGTAAAGCTGGAGTTTCTTTAACCGGGCAGCATATGGCATCTGTTTGAGCCCTATGATCCTCCTAGTGAGGTACTTTTGGGGTCTTTCCAGTTGCTGCAGGTGTCTGGTAAGGTAAATCCCGAAAGGGGCATTGTACTCAATTATGGGCCTGATGAGGGATGAGTAAAGAGGCACGATGACCTCCCCTGATCTAGATGTGAATCCCTTCATGATTAGGTGGGCTATATAAAATGTTTTTCTAACCACTTTAGCCACGTGGTTGTCAAATGAAAGATAGCTATCAACTTGGGTCCCCAGGTCCCTAATTACTTCTTCTGTACTTAATGGATTACCACCTATGTGGTAATTTGTGGGCACTTTGTTTTTGCCAAAGGGGATGACTATAAACTTTTTGGCATTTAGCTTGAGGCCATGGCTCTGGCACCAGTTGTCTGTTTCTATGAGGCCCTTTTGGAGGATGCTTGTGCCGGCTGGAGAGTCAATTATGGTGCCCAGTTTGCAGTCATCTGCAAACTTAGTCAGCCACAGTCCTTCCATGTTGGCCTGTACCTCCGAGAAATATATACCGAACAAGAGAGGTCCCAGGACTGAGCCTTGTGGGATGCCACTTGTAACTGGTTTGGAGTCTAACATGGCTCCAGCAATTCTAACCATGTGAGTTCTGTCCTTGAGCCAGTTTGCAACCCATCTAGTGACATAGAGGTTTATATTTAAGCTGGCGAGCTTATCTATAATGCCCGATGGGGTATTGTATCAAAGGCTTTTGCGAGGTCCAGGTAGGCTATGTGGACCACCTTCCCCTCGTCAATGGCCTTGGTGACTGTTTCAAAGAAATCAACCAGGTTTAAGAGGCAGGATCTTCCCTTAACAAAGCCGAACTGGGTAGGATCCAGTGTCTGTAGGTCCCCAATATCTTTATTTATGATGTCCATGATGATCCTTTCCATAGCTTTGCAGACCAAGCTAGTCAGGCTTATGGGGCGATAGTTTCCAGGATCCGTTGAGGCACCACCTTTGTAGAGAGGGACCACTGTTGCTGTACGCCACTCTTTGGGTACATATCCTGTAGTAAGGCTGAGATTGAACAGTAGTTTTATGTTTGGATTTAGCTCTTCTTGGAGTTCATGTAGGACACAGCCCGGGACACTGTCTGGTCCCATTGATGCCGTGTTTTTTGCTTTGGAGAGGGCAGCTCTTACCTGAGCATCTGAGCACTCTGCTGGGATAAATATTTTCCCTTTTGGTGGGGGGGGGGGGGGGTTTGCGCTGAACCTGTCAGCTAGGATGTTGGCAATGTCTGTGGGTTTGGTGTATTTTTTGTCATTTTGGACTAATTCTGAGCATATCTGGGAATTCCCACCCAGGTTCCTAACATAACTAAAGAAAGCCTTGTGATTATCCTTAGTGTCCTGTGCAATTTTTCTCTCGAAGCTGGCCTTAGACGATTTTATGAGTGCCCATAGTTTTTTGTTAATACTGATCAGAGATGCCTTCCCTTTTTGGGATTTTGCTCTATCATGTAGTAGCTTCCTCTTTCTATTGTATAGTTTGTTTATGGCTAGGGTCCACCAGACAGGACGTCTGCCTTTGGAGGATTGGGTCTTGGTTTTATTTGGGATTGCATGATCCATGCATTCCTGAAGGTATTCATAGAATGCGTTTATAAAGGATTCTGCGGTCAGGGCTGTATTTTCCACAGGCCCGGGGGCTTTGAAGGATTCCACCTCAGTTTTGAGGAGTGTGAAATTTGCTTTAGAGAAGTTTTTCACTGTGGTTTTCCGGGCAGGGGGTGGAGTCGGGATGTGAATATCCAGTGAGATTAGTTTATGGTCTGATCTTACCAGTGAGGGATACACTTCTGATCTGGAGCATAGAGTCCCCATGTTGGTGATGATCAGGTCCAGTATGTTTTCCCCTCTTGTGGGAGTGGTAACAAGTTGTTCCATGGCATTTGAGTTTATAAATTCTAGGAAACTTTGGGCTAGGGTGTTGGAGCTAGAGTAATGCTCCCAGTCTGTTTGGGTAGTTGAAGTCACCCAATATAATGGTGTTTGGAGAGACCTTCATATTTTCCAGTGTTCTCAGGAAGGCTGAGTGGGTTCCTGGTTTTGGGAGGGTGGTCTGTAGCAGGCTATAAACTGGAAGGCAGTTTTACCCACTGTTAGTTGCACATGGATAATCTCTGATACTTCGTGCTGTGCCACTAACCTGGAGGTGTGGGTATCTTTGACGAATATTGATACTCCCCCTCCTTTTGTGGTACGGTCCAAGTTTTGGGGCCAAAAAGCATGGTATGAGGTATAACCTGGTAGTGCTGGGGGTGCTCTTGGGAGTCTTGAACCAGGTTTCTGTTACTGCACAGATATCGATGTTCTCCATGCTAAGGAGAGTTTTGAGTGCATGCATCTTGAGGTTTAGACTTCTGGCATTGAGTAGCATTACTCTTAGTTTCTTATCCCTTGTGATACCTATGGAAGTGGGTTTGTCTACTCACATTGTTTACTCACTCTGAATGATAAATGGCACATCTGTGAACTGTGATAATTATAAGGTGAGATGCCAGAAAAACAGATACATTTCCTTAGATATTTCTTTCTAGCTGCATAACAGGCATCAGAAAAAAAGTGTGATCCTGCAGATATGCTAAGATACCTGAAGAGGATATGACAGAGGTATACATCGGGCACACCAGATAGTGTGTGGTTGCTGTGACATGGTACAGTCTGACCCCACTCAAGGAGGAGACACTGCAGAATTCCACAAGAAATGAGGAAATGCACATGGCACATGTACTACACCACTATCACATCAACCTGACATGGAATATCCAGTCAGTTCCAGACTTAATTCATTGGAGGGCTTGACAAATACAGCAGTCCCAAACCTACAATCCAGGGCATTCCTTCCTAGCCCCTGCTTTCCATATGACGAGCTCATCAGGGTTGCTGTAACACAGGGCACCAGAATGAACCCTGCATTGTTCCTCAGTCTTCATGGTTCCTACATCTTAGCCTATGGCTATCTAAGTTGGTAAATGACTGTAACTAGGGTTTTGTTATTTGAGTTCCACTGACTCATGCATGCTTCCAACATTGGGTTAGACCATGTTACTAACTGGTACAAGAACAATGATTTCAAATTAATATGAAAAAAAATGTAGAGTAGTTCATTCTGGCAAACAAAATATTTTCACATATCATATAGGTAGCACACCTCTCCAGTCAGGGACTGTCATTAGAGATCTAGGCACTACTGTTAATACATTTTTATCATTTAATTATTAAGTCTGGATAACCTTCTATCTGACTCATTTCATTTCCAAAGGTATCTTCACTAGATTCCTTTACACATATCTCATCAGACCCAGATACATTTCCCAGAGACTGACACTTCTCTGGAACAAGCTTCCAATTTATGTGAAACAGAGCCCCTCACTGACCCTCTTCAAACACAATCTAGATCAATGAATGGGTGAACACAATTCACTCCTGGGGTGGTGCCCATATCCCTCCTGGACAGAGAATGTTGTAATGAACTATGATAGACCCTTACCTTTGCAAACTTCACTTGCCTAATAACTGACAATTGGGGCAAATTGGGATAAATATGGGTAGGCTTGTAAGAGCTCTAGGGCTGTTAGCCTAGTAACCTTCTATGAACATAGGAACCTATTATTCAATATAATACAACATATGGCATGTATTTGTTTAAACATATCATTTAAGCATAGAGACTTCAGAAACTCCTAAGTAGAAAGATTGGTGGCCTCAAAAATCTTAGTTATCAGGGCAGACTGGCAGTGCTGTCTCCATACTCAGTCTCTTGTGGACTTCTCCATGGGGATCTGTGTCTAGCGTTTAAGCCATGAAAGACCCAACCATCTTTGACCTCTGATGCCTTCCCAGAACAAATAGTACCTGAAAATGCCTGGTTAAAGGAAAATAAACCTTCATCAACAGACAGATAAGACACATTGGTGTGAAAGATTTATATCCCAAAGTATCCCTCTCCTCTGGAGCAACCCCCCCCCCCACACACATCTCAGTGTAGCATCCTTGCCACCTTCAAGATATACTTAGATACTTGAAATGACAGTCTCAAATTCTTGTCCTGCCCTCCTTGAGGCTGAAGGGATCTTCTGAATAGTGTTTTTGGCTAGGCTTATAATTACCTGCAAACTGATTGCCTTGTACATACCTATGAATTGATGAACCAATCAACCTATCACATGTCATCACAGCAATACCTGCACTATTCTTCTGTCCTGCAAATGACTATTTATGAGGAAAACACTTCACCAAGTAATATTAGCCACCTACTGTTTTAAATGCACCATGAAAGGGAACCAGTAGGCACTCCTTGAAAAGGCTGTGAAGGAGATAAATCACTGTCTTGTCTTTCTTTATGCACCATGCAGGTGCTGTCTGATAAATACTAACAGAAGTTGCCATTCTTCAAAGTCTCCACTAAAGATGGTGTCACTTTCACAAGGAATAACATAGTGGCCTGTGAAATACACCCGCAATGTTGTTTCTCAGAACAGCTACCAAGAAAATAGAATAATGTGCATACATATGCAGGTCGCCAGAATGAGCTTCTATGAGTATTGACAGTAAGATGTATCTTATGCTCAAGTGCTGTGTGGTAAAATATAGCAATTCATATGCATTTATGCCTCCTGACCTAATTTGTCTATGTCCTGCATAAATAGGTATAAGCTTGCATAGTCTCAGATGTGCACCTCCATTTTCTAGGCTAAGTTGTACACATTTGGAAAGCTATATTGCATATTTGTCCAGCATTAATAGGAGGAATAGCATTTTCCTGTGGCTTTGTAGGCAGCCTGAAGAAGTGGATTGCATTCTGAAAATGTGTGATAGTCTACATTCAGTCTACCTTACTAAGGATGTACACTCTTTCACTGGAATCAACATTATAAAAGGCAATTTACAGGAATATGCCTGCCTGCATGTGTCTCTTGATTGTAGAATGTATTGGTAATAAAAAACCTACAATATCAGAATACGTGTCCCTGCTGACTATATTATAATGCTGTTATGTCCTGCCTAATGTATATGTTGGTCTATGGTGGAGAATGAAGCAGTTATAGGTTTACACACATGTCCTCCCTTCTGCATATCAGGATAGGGCCATATCATTGGGGTTATCAAGGTGACCTCCAACTGCCAACAAATGGAATGCCTGCATTATGGTATAAATGCATGTTGGCATGTATATTCACCATATTTATGCCTATATCCATCCCTAAAGATGTCATAGGCTATGCCTCCACAGCTGACCATTTAATAATAGGTATGGTATAAGACTGTAACCTTTTGTGTGCAGCTGTCATTCTACTAATTCCAATTGTTTACAGTCTGTAGCTCTGTGTCCTGTGTTGGCAGAGGTCTGCATGCCTAGATGATGAGATGAATGGCAGAGGCTTGATAATTTCATCTCTGTTGAAAATGATGTTGTCCTATAAGTCTTTAAGATATAGGGGCAGAACTTAATGCGGAAGTGTTGATGTCCCTTCATATAACCAGGTGTGGCAGACAGTGGCCCTGATGCAAATATCATGGGGATGCAGTTATACTTTATAGCAATGTTGTAGGCATGTTGCTAACAATGTAACACCATGTCTAGGCAAAGCTATGTTCCACAACAGCTGAGAAGTTGGCCATGGGGGCTGTTGTCACTTGGGAGTAACAGACTGACAGAGGCAGAAGGATTTTTGGTGCCCCTACATGGGGACACTGGTTCTGAGATTATCCTTGAAGCAGTGGAAAGAGTCATCAGGATGGATCAATCCTTACATATCTCAGTGGATGATGTGCCAGGTTAGCATCTCTTACATCAGAGTTCTGTACAGCTGTGCTGCACATAGACACCATAGGCTGACTAGAGCAGCAGGTGGCTGTGTATATCATTTTAATTTCTTCATGTATCCAGTCACATCAGTATGGCAGCAGACGTAAGTTGGGTTTGTATGGTGTATCATACATGGACATTCTTAACATGCATGCCACAGGAGCATGGTTTTGGCGCAGGTTCCCATTCTCACTTCTGTGTATCCTTTGTTTTTTATTTACAGGGCAAACACAACTGTAGTGACATCTTGATAGACTGGCCCTCAGTGACAGGCTGATGTCAGTATCTGTTCTGTGGCTGAGGCACAAATACCTATACCATAAGCTGATGACCTCTGACAGTACTACTTGTGATTGAGGGGGGTGGGCGTTGGCAAACAAGAGGTTTGCATAATGGTTAAGGTGTTTACCTTACAGCCACAAGCTTCAGGGTTTGATTCTCATGTGGGATAATTGATTAAGTGTGACATGGCCCACAAGAGCAGTTAGCCTCTTTATAATCTATGTGCATTTGCTCTTTTTCAGTATCTGTTGGGGGTTGCTATAGTGATTAAGGTGCTTACTTCAAATACACAAGGCACAGTGTTTGGTTCTCACCCTAGAAAGGAAATTGGCTTAAAATAGCCCACAAGGGCACCAGGGTTAGGGCTGGGTGGTTGGCATAATGATTAATGTATTTACTTTACATACACAAGGTGCAGGGTTTGATTCTCACATTGGGTAATTGGCTAGGCTTAAAATGACACACAATGGCAGCTAACCTAGTACTAATCTGTGAGCTATGAACTATTAAAAGCTAAGTAAACTTAGAATAAACCCCTCTGTCATCTGCTAGACTGCTACCTGACTCACAGATAAGATGCAGGAAATCAGAATAAGGGAAGTTACTGCCTCAAAAAGATCAGTCACCAGTGGAGTCCCACAGGGTTCTGTGCTGGGAGCTCCCCTCTTTGGCATTTACTTCCCTGAAGCAAAAGTCAGTGCCAAAGGACTCTGACTCACTTTGCAGATGACTTCAAGCTAGGATCAATCACTAAATCCCCAAGTGACTTAGCCATACTGTAGGAAGGTTTGCCCCAAATAAATAACTGGTGCCAGAATCATGGGCTGAATCTAAAAGCAAAAGCATTATTGTATCCTGTGGGAAATTATTTACCCCAAGAAACAACCACATTAACAATACTCCCCTGACAGTAGACCTAGTTGTTCAGGATTTTGGAAACTATATGGACAGTGACCTAACTTTCAACCATGTGTCCACTGTCATAAGAAAGGCCTTCTACATTGCACAGCTTATAAAGAAAGAGATTGTGTGTCGATCTAAGAATGTCATTGTCCCTCTTTACTTAGTCCTCATTAGGCTAGTCTTTGAGTATAATGTCTCCTTTGTCATTTATCTATCCAGTTACATGCAACAACTGGAAAAATAACTGGAATGCCCACAGAGACAAGTGACAAGTGGAGTACCTCAGGGTTCAGTCCTGGGACCTCTCTTGTTTAGCATCTACTTCTCTGAAGTACAGGCCAACACTAAGGGACTCGGGCTAACAATGTTCGCAGATGGCTGCAAACTGGGAGCCATTACTGAATCCCCAAATGATGTGGATATTCTACAAAAGGGCCTTACAGAAACAGATGCTTGGTGCCAGAGCCATGGGCTGAAACTCAATGCCAAGAAATGTATAGTTATCCCCTTTGGGAAAAAAACATCTACCTGTGAATTACCACATAGGTGGCAGTACACTAAACACCGAAAGTGTGATAAGAGGCTTAGGGACACAGGTGGACAGTGGTCTCATCTTCGATAACCACATCGCCACAACAGTCAGGAAATCCTTCTATGTGGCACACCTCATCACTAAGGGCTTTTCATCCAGAAAAAAGGAGGTCATTGTCTCACTCTACTCATCCCTCATTAGACTCATTATAGAATACAACACCCCATTTGGTATGTACCTCTCAAGACATCTGCAACAACTGGAAAGGCTGCAGAAATACTTCACTAAAAGAATCACAGGCCTAAAGTAGATGCCCTATGCTGACTGTCTAAAAAAAACTCCACCTATACTCTGTCGCATATCATCTACTCAGAGGTGATCTCTGCTTAACATACAAAGCGATGTCAAACCCAGAGCTGCTGGACATGCTACACTTAAAGAAATCCTAATCCCTCAGAGACACACACTCCAGGGATCTAAACCTTGTCATCACAATGAACAAGACATGCTGGAGGGATAGGTTTCTCACCCAGAGACTCCCCAGACTCTGAAATAGACTGCCCATACATGTCAAGCAGAGCGCTTCTTTGGCCCTCTTCAAAAGGAACCTTGATTATTGGATGGGAGATAGGAAATTCACCCCAGGGAGCACATCATTCACCCTGCTAGACAGGGGTCCAGGGAAGTAAATAGTGTGGGAAGAAATAGCCAGGGAATTGTTATGGCTAGGCTTGTACAGGCCCTAGGGCTGATAGCCTAGTACCAACCTATGAACCTATGAACATATGAGATATCTTAATAAAATGATACAAGGCCTAAACAATATGGCCTACGTGGACCTCCTCAAAGTCCTGTCACTATACTCGGCATTCTACAGACCGCTAAGAAGTAATTTGTGTGTGGCATACAAGGCACCCCTCAACCTAATACTGATGGACCTGCTGTGCATCAGCAAGTCAAATGGCATCAGGGATCTATACCTCTTCTGCAACATCAACAGAACAATTTGGAGGGACATGTATATCTTTCAGAATATACCACTGCTATGGAATAGACTCCCCATTTATGTAAAACAAAGCTCATCCCTGTCCATATTCAAGTGCAACTTGGATCTATGGATAAGTAATAGAAAATTTACCTCAGGGCTGCCCTCTGTACAACTGCATGCTTTATCCCATGCATGGATACCCTCAAATTATCTATGGTATAATCCTAGTTATTTTCACTAGGAGTAATATATAATTATCAACCATAGGAATGGGTAAAGTCAATTGAACACCAAATAAGATAGGCTAATTCTAGCACCAAAACAGATACTGGCTAGGCTTAGAATTGCCCACAAGGGCAGCTAGCCTAGTACTTACCTATGAACATCCCTTGACCCTTCAATACACCTTTCCAGCCTAACACCCCTCTCACAAATCTCATGCTCATGCTATGTACATGTATATGATCTATTCAACTGCTTTTCTGAATAATTCTGCATTGTCTCACAATGTATATATCATAGCTACTTTTTCCATTTTAAAAATGGTTGCACTGATTTACTTTTAGCAATGCTTCCTGAAATGACTGTTCATGTAAAATGTGTTCTGTACTTTTGCAAAATGTGTTCTGCAAGTCTCAGACTGTGACTGAAAAGAGTCATCTTTTGATCAGTTCACTACCCCATTCAAACACAATAAATGAAAAATTAAAATAAAATAAAATAAAATAAATGGCTATTCATGCATTCTTGCCTATGTTTATTCTATCTGGTGTCACCTTTATAAAGCCACTTCCTTACTTGGCGTATGCTTGTAATTAGTGAGGGGGATTGCCCAATTATCTGGGCCCCTTTGCCATACCTTCCCTTTCTGGGTGAACTACATTCACTGGCATACTATTTATGCTGCTTGTCTATTCTTTGCATTATAACTATTGGCACAATGTATTCACCATTTTCAGTAATAACCACAATGCCATGCTCTTCTTCTGGAATCTGACTCCTTGTAATGAGTTTAAATTAGTAAAGGTATGGTGGGGGGGGCACAGATTCTTATCATGCTGGCATGCAAGAAAGACTTCTTCTTTGGAAAAACAGGTTGACTTATATTGTCTTCAGTCATGTGGCTTTCAGTTAAATGGCATTTTATCTTTTATAGTCTTTTTAGTAGAACTAAACTTGTCCACTTTGCATTTGGATGTTAGTCTTCAAAACACATAGTAGCATGTAAAGTGTTTCTTTTGAAATTCCAAGCACAGAATAGTGAGAATAAAATTGCAACATTGGAAGGTACTAGAATGAAATGCTGACTTCCTGAAAGTCGATGTCCAAAAAAATGAAAAATAATACCTGAAAAACAAAAAGGTGAAAAACTCCTTTTTTTCCTTATTTTTGCTGGTGGCAACCTCCATGTACCCCCCCCCCCCAATGTTGGGGCAAGCCCTTCTTAATCCCTAAACACACACACACACGCGCACACACACACACACACACACACACACACACACACACACACACACACACACACATATATATATATATATATATATATAATATACCAACTACATGGTGGCACAAACTTAAAGAATGGAGAAATTTCCCTTAAGAAGTTAATCATTGCTGGTGCACAATTAGTAGTTGCAGCAGCAATGATTTTTTTTCAAGCATGTGCAGGGAAGCCCATTGGGGAATATGTATTAAGTGTGATGATGTTCCAGACAGGAATATTCTCCTTCTTTTGAAGCACAGTTATCTTGGAATTAGTGTATATATGCAGCAGAGGTAGGGCTGAGTCCTCATATTGGAGAGGGGGTGTAAGTGAGTGAAACCTGCATAAAAATGATCGAACAGTATTACAATGAGTTTGAAGATTTACAGTATTGCCTTTGCAATCATATTTTATTTTTCCTAACAACACAAATCATATTGCAATATACTTTACATTAAAGAGAAATAGCATTTTATCTCAAGCCCCTGCTCTTAAGTTATGAAAATAGTGTAAGCAGACGCATGTGTGTTCAAGTTAAATGAAAGGGGGAGTTTATCACAGCCTATTTCTCAATACTTTTCAATAAGCATACATAGTACAAAACCATTACGTATTTAACCAATGTTCATTCTATGTCTTAATGATGGAAGAATCTCATATTACCCTTATTTAACATACATTTCTGATTGTTTCTCAGATTGTGAAGCTTTGATGGAAGACATGCAATGCTTACTTTGGTCAATATAGTAAAAATGATCTCCTAAGCACCTGAATGACACTTAAATTTAGTCATGAAGTGCATGGCTTGCCCATGAGATACTAGCCAGAGTAGGTACATTTCATAGTGTTTGGCAAATCTAGGGTTTTCTTCACCTGTGGGTGATTATTGGGGTCAGTAATGCTTTCCTTTTGTACGGCTGTCACTCTCAAGAACAGCACCAAAATTACACTGAAAACCTGAATGTGGTAAACAAAATCAACAACTATTACACTAAAAAAGGTAGCTCACATGACACAAATATTTATCTCCTTCATCTTTGTACTTAATGACTTGTGCAGAAATAATGTACACAGGAAAAGGTCATTCTTATAAAGGGAGTGATGTCAAATCACATGCTCAGTGACGGCCAATAATCTTGAAACTTACATCATCTTATTAAACACAGTTGGCTGACAGAATAAAACAAACATACCCCTGAGTTTTGAAAAAAGATATCTCTTTGTTTAAAAAAATAACACACAGTCCTGTTTTAAATGGTATATTTTAAATGAAACGTCACAGCATTTTGAAAAAAACAATACATTGGAGAGTAGACATTCTGCCCCAGAAACAATTATTCTTAGACATTCTTTTCCTCAAACACATTTGATTTTAATATTATTTTTGAATCCTGAGAGACAAATGGCATTGGTTCTAAGTTAACAGCATGATGTTTTATGTCCATTATGGTATCAAAGCTAGCTTCAAATTTTTTTCAGCATCTTCAAAATCAACCACAAAATATAAAGTTTTTAAAAAGACTTACAAATAGTGAAATGCCTGAATACAGCTTTAGAGTTTTGTTTGGACTTGATTTCTTATAGATGTTCACACACTATCTGTGAAAGCATCCTTGTAGGTTTCCTGTATAGAACTCATCAAAGGTGTGACACACTACCAAATACATAAGGAATGTGGAATTACATTCAAATACAACAGTGGATCCAGTCACAATGTTTGAAGGTAACATGGATTATCAGTCATGTACTTCCAGTACTTACAATGTCACATGGCAAGGTGGTATGTGTTTTTTTTTTCTTTTTTGTGTGTAGGTACAGAATAGCTTGGCAAGCAACTTTACTCTCAAAAAATAAAAAAAAAAACATTTTAAACTGATGTTTCTCTAATGTAAATATTTAGGAGCTTGACCTGGCCTACTGTATAAATCACAGTTGCTTTACAAAATCTTTCAGTTACTGAAAATAATATTCTTAATTTGTGAACTGTCCAAATTAAATTCTAACACAAAAGCCGATTTAAAGCTTGCAATCTATTGATGTGAGTTAGTTATGTCATTGTAACTTGTTTATGAAAATGAATTCTGCTATTAGTCTGTGTCATAAGGATAGTGGCAAACTACTCATACAATTATGTCAACACTTCAGCCAAAATATCTTGTATCATTTTCCTGTTCATCTCTGTATGCCCCAATGTTGATGAAAAATAGTGTCATGGCGATGTGTTTGAGGTATTTTTGGTAGTACATCATTATTGCCGTATGATGTGTATCACGTGATATCTTCATGTGTGTTTGTAGACAGGGGAACTGCCATTTTACTTTTTCAGTGGAACTACTGAATGGCCTGATTTAAGAGAGAGCGAGAAAAAGAGAGAGAGAGAGAGAGAGAGAGAGAGAGAGAGACTCAGCCCAGGTGAAATACAAAACATTTCTCAAACAAAAATACAGAAATGTAAACAGTAATAGAGTAGTTCAGACTAGTTACACAGAAAAAATGTTTGTATGCATTTTAGAGAACAAGCTGAATGCTATGCACCATATATATGCACATTATTTCTAAAGTGGGTCAATCTGTGATAAATCTGGAGATGTGAGAAAACACTTGGAAAGCAGATAGGGATAGTGTGTTAAGTGATATGTCCTTTGTTGGAGCAAGAACATTTGGCATGGATGAAGAATTAAGTTGCATTTTGAATTTGGAATAAGTACTGATTTCGTCTAGGTTGATGAGTGCAGATTGCCAAACTGTAAGTGCATGAGAGGAGAAAATATGTACAGTGCTGTGGAGTTTGATTCTAATGGTAATGAGAACTGGGGTGGCTTTTGACTAGTGTCTCAGACTGTATGAAGAGTTTTTCATGTAGTCTAGTTGCAACAGTAGTAAAAGTGTAGTGTTAGAGTAGTTTGTAGAGTCAGGAACCTAACAGTAGGTTAGATCTTTGTTTTATGGCTAGCCATCTGGGTTTTTCTAGGGTGATATTGTGATATTCACTGAGAGGTGAATTTGTAATGAATTGGCAGGTGCTGTTAGAGCCAGTCCAGTGTGGTGATTTTTTTTGGTGGGAAAAAGCAAAAAATAGGAAGCCCAAATTCCAGCTGAGAAAGGATCATAACTCCTTTGCCAATTGCTGCTCTGGCTGGTTGGGATAGAAAAGGGGAGATCTTTTTGGCCCAGTGGAGGATGGAGTTTACTTTGGCTCTCATTTTGTCTATGTGGAAATAGAAGTTTAGTGACTGATCAAACCATAATCCTAGGTATTTGAAGGTTCATTGGTGCATATGTTCATAGGAGGTTACTAGGCTAGTGGCCCTAGAGCACTTACAAGCCTAGCCATGTTAATCCTGAGTTGCTTCAATTGTCCTTGGTTAGATGGATGTAATTTGCAGAGTGAGTCTATGACAAACACTGACCACCTCTGTCTCTGAGGGACATGGGTGGCACCCTCGGGGTGAATTTACAGTCTCCCATCCATTTGTCCAGGTTGCACTTGAATAGGGTCAGTAAGGAGCTCTGCTTCACGTGAATTGGAAGTTTATTCCAGAGAAGCGGCAATATTTGGTAGATATATTTATTTCTATTAATGTCACAGGCTCAGTTAAGATCCCTTGGCCAAGTGTTGTGCCATTTGACTTGTGGATGTGCAGCATTTTCATCTGGGCAGGGTCAGAGACTACCCAGCAGGCCAGGCACAAGTCGCCTCTCAGCAGCCTATATGATACAGTGTACAATGACAGGTCTTACAGTCTATCCATGTAAGTCACAGTTTGGAGGCCCCGTATTCTCTAGGTGAGAAACCTCTGTGGTCTCTCCAGCTGCTGTAGGTGTCTGGTGAGGTACTTGCAGAAGGGAGCATTGTACTGTATAAATGGTCTGATGAGGGTGGAATACACTGGAGTTATAACATCCTTAGACCTGATGAGATGCACAATGTAGAAGGCTTTCCTTACCACTGTGGAATCTTAGTGATCAAAGTTAACATTGCTATCTACCTGTGTTCGTTGATCTCACACCACTGGGTTTGAACTTAGGAGGGGGTGTTGTCAATATTGTAATTGGAAGGGAATTCCAATTTGCCAAAGGGGATAATAATGAGCTTTTTTTGCATTTAGTTTTAGATCACGGCTTTGCAGCAGTCATTTGTCTGTGTTAACACCTCCTGTAATATGTCAACATCATTGGGAGTCTCAATGATTGCCTCCAATTTGCAATTATCAGTGAACCTGGCAAGCCAAAGGCTGTCTACTTTATCCTGTACCTCTGAGAAACAGATTCTGAACAGTAAAGAGCCCAGCACAGATCCCTGGGGTATGCCACTGATGAAGGGTCTACTGGTAGAGGTGGAGTCACCAACTTTGATAGTATGTGTTCTCTCGATAAGCAAATTGGCTCTCCATCTAGTAACATAAGGGTTAATCCTCAGCTGGGAGAGTTTCTCAATGATACCTGAGTGGGGAATTGTGTCAAAAGCCTTGGCTAAATCAAGACAGGCAGTATGCACTATCTTACCTTCATCCAGGGCTTTTGTGACTTTCTCAAAGAAGTCTACTAGGTTTAATATGCATGATCTACCCTTAATGAAGCCAAACTGGGTTGAGTCTACAGTTTGATGGTCACCCATGTCCTTGTTGATAAGGTCCATGATGTTTCTTTCCATGGCTTTGCAGATGAGGCTGGTTAGACTTATGGGTCTACAGTTCCCAGTGCCGGTTGATGGCTCCCCTTTGTGCAAGGAGATTACTGTTGCTGTCCACTCTGTTTGAACAAAGCCAGTTCTCAGGCTATAGATAAATAGAATGTCAATTGGATACACTAGGTCCTCTTTTAGATTGCTTAATAAGCAACCTGGGATGTTACATGTTTCTGCTCTTTTTTTAATTTCTCCAAAACTTTTGGGTTTCTAATACCATGATGGCAATGGACCCCATTCCTAAGTCAAAGTACAATTAAAGTTCATGAAATTATTATTGTTTCAGTCTTTGATGTCAGCCAGAAGTGCTCTTCGCAGCACCTGTAATGCAACCAGTAATGACTCCTTCTGCAATTCGTACGGTGTTACATGTATTGGTAATATATCTAAATATGATTGTAGATTCTTTTTATAAGACATATTGCTCCTACTACTATTGAAACTGTCTGGTTATCTTTCTTCCACATTGCTCTCATTTCTGCCTGTAAATCATGATATTTTATGACTTTGTAGTCTCTCTGTATGCAGGACACTGTAATCACTGGATGTAGTGATTTTAATGATCAATACTACTTTTGTCTTCTTTTCATGGACCACTATATCTGGTTTTCTCACATCTGTTTTTTGAACTGTTGGTAATGGGTGATATAATGTGATGTAAACTTCATAATTTTCTATGATGCTTTGTGGTTGATCGTTCCAGTGCTTTTCAGCCACTTCAATACCATAATGTTTGCACAATCCCCAGTGCAACAGTCTTGCCACATTATTATGCCTTTCAGCATACAATCCTTCTGCCATTAGTATATCACAGCTAACAACAAGGTATGCAACTGCTTCTAATTCTGTTTTACAAAACCTTCATTTGTCTGTTTCTCCCACTTGTTCAATGAACTTTGTAAACTGATGTGCACGTAGCCCACTATCTTGGGCCGCCAATATTAACCTTTCATTTTTTGGTTTGAATTTGCCTTTCCTTAACCATTCCTGCGTTTGATCCTCATCAACATGAAGTTCTTCCAGAAGTTTTCTATACTTGCAACTATATTTATACATTTTCCACATTTCTTGCCTTCTCATCTGATCCTTCACCTTATATGCTTTCTTTTGTTTTTTGGCACATTCAGTTGCTGCCTGATTTTTATCTACTTCTGGTTTGATTTCCATTTCAGCTTGAAGTCGATATGCTTCTGCTAATCTAAGCAGGGAAGTCATCTTAGATTTATTCTCCTCAGGTTTCAAAACTTTCACTATGTTTGGGTCTTGTGAGGTCAGTAGGAATGTGTGCAGTCTCACGATTGCAGAGCTATACATGTAATCAATTTCAAGGAGGCCCATGCCTCCTCAGAATGGGGAATATATAATCGTGATATGCACTGATTTTTGTAAATCATTTGGTGAGCATGAAGTGCCCTTCTTGTTTTCCTGTTTAACCTATCCAACACATTTTGGGGCCAGTCAATCACTCCAAAACTTTGTTAGGACAGGTAGAGCAACTTGGTTTATAGCTTGAATTTTGGTCCTAGCTGCCAATGCTGTTTTCAGGGTTAATTTAAGTCTTCTAAAATATTCCTTACTACGTTTTATTCACATCTGTTCATGTTTTATTGTTGATCACTCATCAGTTCCCAACTATTTATACACTTTCCATTCTTGTCCCAAACTGATGGGTACTGCAGTTTTTCTACTTTAAAGGTTGCTTTTGCACATTTATCAAGATCAAATGACATGCTTATATCATCTGAAAAAGTTTTGACTACTTGCAATTGTGCTTTCAGTTCCTCATCTGATGAGCTATACAATTTTAAATCATCAACAAAGAGAAGATGCGAGGTCTTTACAGTTTGTTGTTTTCTATGAGGCAAATTATAACCATGGCCTAATCTGTTAAGTAGACAGCTTAAAGGGTTAAGGGCAAGACAGAATAGCAGTGGTAACAGGGAGTCACCCTGGAATATCCCATTTGAATTTTTATCCCTGGAATAATAATTTCTCCTTTATCATGGCTTAATTGCAAAGTGGTTTGCCACTGTTTCATGGTCACTGCAATGTAGTTGATCAGTGTAGGGTGTATCTTGTACATTTTTAAGCATTCTTTTATCTGTGAATATGGGATACTATCAAATGTTTTTTTTTGCAATCAGTCCATGTCATACTTAGATTCTTCCCCTTTTTACAGTTCTCCATTATGACTTTATTTAGCAACAGATGATCCTTTGTTCCAAATTAACTATAAACTCTGTCAGCGTCAATTCCAGTATATAGTTTATACATCATTGGAAGGCAAGTTATTGATCGATAATTTTTAGGACAATTTGCAGGTTCACTTTTAAGTAGGAGTATTGTTTTTCCTGTTGTTAACCAGACTGTTGTCTATTCAGGGTGCGCATATAAATAGTTCTTACTCATGGCTAAATCTTCATGCAAAGATATTAATACTTTTAGCCAGAAGTTAGGTACTGCATCTGGGCTTGGGGTTTTCCAACTGGAGGCTTTTCTTAACTTTATCTCAATCTCTCTAGCTGTTACCTCATCCCATTTCATATGCTGTTCCTTTGAACTTCTAATTCTTTCTTTTACTTCTTCTATCCATTTAGCATCTTTGTTATGTCCCACAGGATCTTCATAGACCTTCTTCTTCTTCTTTCGGCTTTTCCCAGTTAGGGGTTGTCACAGCAGATCACCTGTCTGCTCATGATTGGCAGTGGAGTTTTACGGTGTTGAGTTGCCAGCCTGGTGCCCAACCTTCCACAGAAGGCACACACATGCACACACTCACAACTATGGCCAATTTAGAGTGTCCAATCCACCTACAGCATGTCTTTGGGATATGGGAGGAAACCGGAGCACCCGGAGGAAACCCATGTGACCACAGGGAGGACATGCAGACTCCACACAGAAGGCACCCCAGTCGAGAATCGAACTGGAGAACCTCTTGCTATGAGGTGGCAACGCTAACTGCTGCACCACCGTGGCCGCCCTTTTTCTACAAAATGTATCTATTTCTTCTTTTTGGGTTGTCTTTCAATTCCTTTGACTTGTTTCCCAGTTCTCTATAGAACTTTTTGGGGTCATCAATAAATTCCTTATTTTTTACTTTTCCTTTATATTTATCTGTGTATCTTCTAAGTTTTTCTGCCTGTGCTGAGAGTTTTGTTTATTATTTGCAATAGTGCAAGATAGACGCTGATCGATTATACCATGCATTGCTTTTATCATGACTATCTTTCTGAGTATTTTGGTTGATCTGTTCCCTCTTCTGTACTCTTCTAACAGTGACACTTCTTCTCTTAATTGCTTTATAGTGTTCTCTATTCGAAACTTCCATGATGGTATTTGATTTCTCCCCTGCCTTTCCCTTACTACCCTTTGTTCTTGTGGTAGAATTTTATGTTATTAATTTAGCTGCACAGTAATATATCCTGTTTACTTCTGTTATATCACATGGATCTCTATGGACAGTCCTAATTACTGTGTTAATTTGCTTTATCAACCATCTGACTTTTTGGGTTTTATTGACCTTCTGCAGTCTATTTCATTCATTGATCTTAAATATGTCTAGCTATCTGTATTAAATCAAGCAACGCTTCTCTTAGCTCATTTTCTTCTAAACTAAGGGCAAATTCCTTGTTCTCCACTTCCTGCGGGCATTCTATAGGGAGTTCTATAGCATCTTCCTGTGGCACATTCTCTTCAATTTCATCATGTGTCATATGTTGTTCTGTCATACGGGAACTCACTGGCCTATCACTCCTCAACATTGACTGCATTAAAGTTGCCACAGTTTCCTGTTCTTCCCCTTACTGTCCAGCTTCAAATGAACATTTATACTGATTTCCTGTGGAAGGCCCCAAAATATCTTCATATGGCAATTGCCTACTTGCTTCCCATTCCAGTGGTTTCTCCTTAATTTGGATGTCTATTGCTCTATCATGATATGGTGCTTTCCGAGTTAGATTTTCTACACTGAATCATTCACTTTACAGGTACTCCATAACCTCAGTTTCTATTTATTTAACTTCTCCATTTATAATCTTCTTTTCTACTTTTCCTCTTTGTCATCTTACTTTTTGCATTGCAAGGTTTTCCATGTCTGGAATCCTTTGCTTGTATTTCTCTTCAAAAATCTTTGGTACTCCTCTTTTTGTATTGATTGATTTTGCTTTATCCTTTGCATAAATATTACACCATACACTCTTTTTCTTTTCCATGCCCACATTTCTTCTTCAGATGTCTCCTGATCTTCCTGTTTCTTCTTACTTTGGGGACTTGTTCCATCATGCTGTAATGTAACATGTGTTAGACCTTCTACACCAAATCTTTCACTTCACAGGCATTCAATAACTTCGGTTTCCATAACCAGATGTGGTATATCTGGTTGGGGATACATGGCTGAAATGACATTCATCTGCAGAAAAATTTGTCTGCTGTGAATTCCCTGTGGGCAAAAAGAAGGCTGTGGTGCCATGCCCACAACATCAATAACCAAATGCACAGTGGGAAATTAATATCCATGGTCCCCATGGCAACATGAGACAGCAGACAGTATGGAATCCATCAGCAGCAGCCTGGCCAGTGGGCATGTCAGTGGCAGTACAAATGCAGTGCACAATGGGAAGTGCCTTTATAATTGCTGTATGTGGACCACTGCCCCCTTCACAGTATCTAGGGAACATTACCTAAAATGCATTCTAGAGCATAAATGTGACTACAGTAGCTTACATGATTTCCTTTTACATGCTGTAGTTATATAAACATGTACTGTGCACTGATCACAATACTCACTACTTATTTTGTCCCCATGTACTTGATTGTTAAAGCTGTGGACATGGCAACATGTGCTTTTCTTTGTCCACACGGAATTCATAACTGCCATATTTCTCTGCAGCTGAATGTCACTCCTGCCATGTGTCCCCAAAAGAATGTATCACAGGGAAATGTCTTGCTGCCCAGGCACCTGAACCCCATAATTTCAGCTTATATTTTTTAACTTCTACTTTAGTAATCTTCTTTTTTACATTTCCTCTTTGTAATATTATTTTTGTATTGTGAAATTTTCCATATCTGGATGCCTTTGCCTGTATTTCTCTTCAAATATCTTTGGGGATGCCTTTTTTATGTTATTTAATTTGGCTTTCAACTTTGCATAAATATTGCACTACATCAAATCTTTCTTTCTTTTCCGTGTCCATATATTTTTTTATACTTTTCATAAATCTCTAGATTTTGTTGTTTATATTTTAGCACTTCCTCAGATGCTTGTTTTTTCAGGCCTATCAGTTTTTGTGATTTTTCTGGACTGCTATTTTCTTCTGCAATGGTGGTGGTGGTGGGGAGGGCATCCGCTCCTTGGGTCTGGCCTAGCCCCATTGTAGAAATTTTTCCATATTTTTAGGATTCTACACTGTCTTTTTTCCTAGTTCTGGCACCAGTGGGCCTCCCAGGATTGGGCACTTTTTTATCTTGGGTCTTGAGCACCCAGCTATTTTTTTTTTATTTTTGACCTACTTCTGTTCATGATGTATGCTATATAAAATGCAGTCTATATATCAGTGTCATCTTGGTGAGATTTTGGAAGAAAACAGGGTCCACCTGGTGAAGGTACTCACCAAGACTTGAGGATGCATTCACTTTCAGCAATACTACTCCCTTTTGCTTGCTGACTTATCATCTTTCCATTTAGATCCTTGTTATCTGGTTCCATTGAGACTGTATTTTTGGCCTTAGAGACCGCCAATATGACCTGATTTTTAGAGATAATAGGCAAAGGACTAGTGTCAGGTATGCTGTCGGGTATGGCTAATGGGGCCAGGGGGTAAAGTTTGTGCCAAATCTGTCAGCCAGCAGATTTGCAATTTCCTCTGGTATAGTACAAGTGGTACCATCTATTACCAGTTCGGCACATAGCTGGGCATTTCTCTATTAGATGTTGGACGTAGTTAAAGAATGCCTTATGATTAACCTTAGCTAGGGATGCTATTTTAGCTTCATAATTAGCTTTAGAGGATGTTACAATATTTGTGATTTACTTGTTCAAGCTGTGGAAGGTAGTAGTTGTCTCTATGGAATGGTTTTGAAAATCAAAGATACTTAGAGTCAGATCTTTGGTGAATTTTCTGTGGCATTCCAAAAAGCATAGTTTTGGTTTAGTTGGGACTGAGAAGTAGTTTATGGTTTATGAGTCAATGGTGTAGCTCATGTAAGTCTGACTGGAGTTGGCATTAAATGTTAGAGTGACAGTGACCTGATCAGTAAACACCATGTCATGAGCATAGAAGATAAGTAGGAAATGGGAGAAGCCACAGGGAAGTTTGATAATGAATATGGAGAGGAGAAGGGGGCAAGAATGGATCCTTGTGATACAACTTTGGTAATGCTTGAAGATGCTAAATGGGAGGATCCTATTTTTACTTTGAAGTGTTTATCAGTGAGGAAGTTTTATAACCAGTGGGCAACATTTGGACTGATACCAATTTCAATTAGTTTGGAGTGGAAGAAGATAGTGGTCATTGAGGTCAAACACCTTTGTGAGTTCTATAACTAGGGCACCGGTAAAGAGGCCGCTATCAAAGTTTTGAAGGATGTCATCAGTTAGAGACCAAAGTGCTGTAAAAGTTGATCCCTAAAACTACCTTCTAAGGATACACTTGCATCACCCATTCTTGAAAGCAGTGCAGGCTCTGATATAGACACATGTAGTGGTACCATCTGATCTTGCTCACTAGAGGGAGGCAGGAGGTAGGGAAAGTAGTATGCCAGTGTTCAATCATCAGTCCCTACTTTATGAATTTTGACAGGGGGGGACCATTTCTCTGACAGCAATCAAGGGTGCTTCATAATCATCCGGCTTTTTTGACCCCGACCTTCTCATATGCACTTAGTATAGCATGGGGGTGAGAATGTGCAATCGGCTATCTCAAACGGACATCACTCAAATGTCCACAAGGACCAGTTCCTTTCCAGTGACTCTGCCTTATTCCATGAAGTATAGAAGGTGGTTTCCCTGTGCTTTCAAGTGCAGGTATGCTCTCACCGCCAAGGAGAGGAGAGTGGGCCACACCCCTTTACTCCTTTCCCTCACTGCTTGACTCCTCCAATGCTGAGCTGGCTGCTAATTGAACTCAAGTCACCCTTCTTTTAACAAGCTCATTTGTGTACTATACCCTTCCTACTTACAGAGGAGTGTTAACAGAAAAGGGCAACCTGCCTAGGAGGGCTGAATGCCTATATTTATATATATATGTATATATATATATATATATATATATATAGTTCTACCTGACATAATCGACATGCCAGAAGACCGACAACTCAATCACTGAAACCACATAACCGACAGTGCAAAAACACGAAACCCCACATGCCCGACAACGAAATAACCGACGGTACACAAACACGAAACCTCATACACTGCACACACCACAATCACAACAATCAACACACAAAACACATTCCCTGTCCAAAAACCACACACACAACACAAGCACACCAAAATCCCTACAAACCCACACTAAACCTCACATACACAACTATCTACAACCCTAACCCAAACCCTAACCCTAAGGTCCATCACTATCGCATACTCAGCTAACCCACACCCTAACCCTAACTCACTTAACCCGCCCCTAACCCAAACACAATCACTACCGCACACTTACCTGACCCGGCTCCTAACCCTAACTCACTTAACCCGCCCCTAACCCAAACACAATCACTACCACACACTTACCTGACCCGCGCACTGACCCTAACTCACTTAACCCACCCCTATCCCCACACACCGTCAATATCCACACTTACCTTACTCACACCCAAACGTCCGTCACTACCGCATACTTACACAGCCTTTTCCCATGTCGGCATCCTCGGCGTCGGTGTTTTCATCCATCGCGTCAGTCTTCTGACTTGTCGATCTTCTGGGCCTCGCGATTCGCTTGTCGGTCTTCTGGCGTTTCGACTAACTCAGGTAGACCCATATATATATATATATATATATATATATATATATATATATATATACACATACATATATAGATAGATGTGTGTGTGTGTGTGTGTGTGTGTGTGTGTGTGTGTGTGCAATATGCCTTACTGCAATGTGCAGTTGAACATGTCTTTTGTATTTTTTTCTTTCTATTTCTTCTCATCCATCTACAGGTTTATATGTGATAGAAGCAATATAGCATTGATGGGTACCTGGGTCTGTGCCAGCTAAGGTAGCTGGTGCTATGTCATCAGCGGTCAGCATGCCTGCATTTCACCATTTTAATGATGCTCTGGAAGGCTTGCTGATTACTTTGTAGTGACCTCACAAGAAGGGAGATGGAGGCTCTTTGTCATCTAAGACGGGTCCACATGCCTCACCTTTTGTCTCCTGGCATCAGATGCAGAGTCTGGTTGCATCCATGGAGCACTGGCAGTTGGATGTGCACATGGACACCACTGAATGCCTGGATTTTGGAGTACAGTGAAAGGCCAGGGCAGATCACCAGATCACCAGAAGTAGACCCTTCCTATCACATCAGCCACCAAAGTTATTGATGCCTGGATGGGCTCTCTTCTGGGTCAGTCTAGCATGCCCCTTCTACCCTTCCTTATCTCCAGCCTATGTGCTCCTCTTCCTTAATTGTCATTTTTCATACCTTGTTTGCAATCCAACGTTTTCTTTCAGCATTTGTCCACCTTCTGTACATCTTGCCCCTCCTCTGTTTCCCCCACTTTGTGTCTGCACTACTTCTGCCTTGCAATGTGTTTTATGTATGTATGTACATATAATGTGTCACCCCCCCCGAAAAAAAAACATAAAAGTATGCCCTTCTTTCCCCATCTATCATTCCTCATGTATTTTATGGTTACCCTTGCATATTTTTCTCTGCTTTCTAGTCTCCCTTTTCTATCTCCCTATTTCTTCCACATTCATATGGTGAAATGTGTAGGCAGACTATGTTATACAGACCCTCTTTGGCTTGTTCCCACTGTCTGTATTACAGCATTGCACACATGGACTTGTGAATACTTCCTTACCTTTCCTGTGATGTTGATCACATAAGGTATACTAGTGAGGCTGCTTCCCTATTATGACTGATACCTATAATGCAGTGAAACTAATTTATTATGCAGCCCTTTTTTCAAAATACTGATACTATGCTAGCCCTATTACATGGCAATCATAGACCACACTAAAATATGGAGTTCTTGACATGTGACACTGAATCAGAGTACAGCAATTGTTTCTGAGTTTCTGAATATCCCCTCAACCCCCCCCATGGGAATGATGGCTTGGTGTGGGTAACACTTGGTTCACCAATAGGTAGTGTAACCAAATAAAATCAACCATGGGTAAACCACACATTGCCTTCATTTAGCCACAGGTAATTGTCATTATGGAATTCTATTAGTTTTATGTAACATTGTGCAATTTTTGTGTGTACCTGCTTCTGTCGTCTTCCATTTTTATGTATAAAAATAGTGCATCACAGTTATGCAGTTTATAGTTACTTGTTTTAATTATGTTTTTTTATTTGTCCATCAAAGCTGAGTGTTGAATCATTGTTTACATTCTCATAAAGCATGGGTGTGGGAAGGTAGGCTAGAGGCAACATTCATATGTATAATGCCAAAACACATACCCCTTACCCCTCCCACACACAAAGACATAGGAGTCCCATTAAGATGGCACACTTTTAGCATTCAAACATGAGTGCATCATCATTTGGAAACAGCTGAACTAAAGAATCACTTTACGACATCTATTCAGAAGTATAACGGCAATTATTTGCTGACTTATGGAGCGGTAAGTGCAAAGCTTATTCAGTGACATTCATACTGATCAGCAGTTTAGAAAATCTAGTGCTGACATTTTATTGTCACCATCCAGCTGAATAATTGTAAAATATCTTCACTGTTCTTAGCCTGTCATTAAAAAAAAACAAAAAACAAAACACTGCATGCCAAGAAGTTAGTTGGAGAAAAATACCACTCATATTAAATCTTTGCTGTTAATGACATGGGCTACTACGAACAGCAGTATGTTTTATAAGCACTTCAAAAGGACACACACACAAATGAGACGTATAGTAATTTAATCAGTGCTGCTGCCAAACTGTGTGAGCAATGCTCAATTTCAAAAGGGCACACTGATTGCTCAGTTAAATCAGCATGCATGCTATTGAAAGTTATTTAACCTTTACTGTATAATGTTACAAAACTTAATGGAGTTTAATTTCCATGAAGCATAGCATGGAAGATATCAGAATACAAATAACACAAGTAAAAATAAGTCATATGGAAAACTTCAATAGCATTCTGAGGTCTGTAGGAATCTAAAGCAATATTGTGAGCTATTGAAATGCATCTCCAAAGAACTAAAAAAATCAAGCAATCTAAGCAGTCTTTTATATATATATGTGCTTTAGCAGAGTTTTGCACAGTAGATGAAGCATAGTTACTGAGTGCATTAAGCATTACAATTGTGCTCCAAATTTGGGAAAATAAGAACTTTGTTAAGCACCTTTCTGACACGAAAGATATTTAACAAAGCCGTATTAAGCTTACAACACTGCTAAGCTCTAGACTTGCTCTGGATTATAGCATTTAGACATCACAGAACTGCATTCTAATAATTTTACCAGAGTAAAAAAAGCTGTTATACACTTCACTGTCTCTTACACACACACACACACACACACACACACACACACACACACACACACACACACACACACACACACACACACACACACACATTCAGTCACACAAATACCTGGACAGTCATGCACACAGACACACAGACACAAAGGCATACACACGCACACACGCACACACACACACACACACACACACACACACACACACACACACACACACACGCACACACGCACACACACACACACACACATTTATTCAGTTGCACAGAAAACTGTGCAGTCATAAGTCACACACACACACACACACACACACGCACACACACGCACACACACGCACACACGTGCACACACGCACACACACACACACACACACACACACACACACACACACACACACACACACACACACACACGCAAACACGCACACACGCACACACTCACACACACTATGATGCAGCCACAATCATGTTCCTACACAGACACACAAACATACACACACACACACACGCACACACACACACACACACACACACACACACACACACACACACACACACACACACACACATATGCATACACATGCACACATACACACAAAAACATGCATACATGCTAAGAGCTTTGCAGTACTTACCTTCTGTGGTGCTAACTGCCCCACTGCTGCTGTAGATAGCAATGGGTGTACAGTGAAAGGTAGGATATACAGTCCAAGCTGCTCTGTTCCAAAGTAGAATGGTGGAGCTTGACTTTGAATCGCAGTATCTGCTACTTCAATCTCAGTGTAAGGCTCCAGGTCAGACTGCCTGTCTAATTTACATTAGTCATGTCCCTGAACTGCTGCATTTACATGTGGAGTTATTTAGTAGGCTGCTTTAAGATTACTTGGTGGAGGCTTCATACTGCTGTAGAATCAGTTCTTCCTAGTGCACTATGTACTTTTGAATACTCCTGCTGGTGCATAATAAAATAAAGCAAGAATATATGCAGTAGTACATGTTTTGGCCAGGCAAAAGCTAAGGTGAAATTCGCTAAAAGTTGTGAATCAAGAAGGGATGCTTAATTGCATAACAGAGGATAGGAAGGTTAGGAAATAGGAATGCATTCATCTTGGTAAGGAGAGTTATGCTCATGTGTAAATAGACAGGGCCATGATGCAGATTAATGTTCCTGTGGTTTACAGTTTACAGTATGAAGTAGGAAGAAGAATGTAAACAAGGAGGGCCTGGTACTAGATGACTTTATTAAGAGTAGCACCATAGTACCTACATTATCACTCAAAAAAAGATTCAGGATGTAAGGTAAGGGTTTAAAGATCATGTCAAGTATAAAATTATTGTTAAAGTAGGTGTATGAATTTTTGTGGGCTTCATGACTACATGGGTTTATTAATGCCAAATGGAAGACAATAATGGTGATTTGTTTAAAATAAAGTGACATGCAGTGCTATGCATTTGAGTAAGAGTATATATTGACTTGTCTTTTAAGTATAATATCTTTGTGTGTTGTAGTACCATCAATATTTAGCTTTGATAATTTTTTATTAGCATGTACTGCATATAGAAAAATACATTAAATCACCAGACTACTTTTCTATTACTATTGTTTCCTGATATTTCTTTTTTCAGTTTTTTACTTTTTATTCCTTCTGATTCTGAATTTAAGTGGCCTTTCTCAACTCTAGGATCATAGAAGGTTACTAGTCTATTGACCCAGAGGTCATTTCAAGCCTGGCTGTTTCATCCCAATATAATACCATAGATACTGTAGTCAGTCCCCAGGATTGCATTTATTAATGACTGTCCATGTCCAGAAGGGTTGTGGTCACTATCCCTAGTAAGAATTTACGGTGCTCCATCCACTTGTTTAGGTTCCTTTCGAACAGTGTCATAGAGGTGCTCTGCTTCATATGAATTGTCAACCTATTCCAAAGATACGGTAGTTGCTGAGAGACAAATCAGTCCCTCTAGCATGTCCTATTGAAGTCACAAGCCATATTTAGGTCCCTGGAATTGGTAGCTCTAGTCCTGTTCAATTTACGGATGTGCAGCAAATTCATTAGGTTTCGGTCAGAGATTGTTCTGTAAGTCAGGCATGTCTCCCCTAAGAAATCTATGCAATACTGAGTATAGTTCATAGGTTCATAGGTTCATACTAGGCTATCTGCCCTAGGGCATTTATAAGCCTAGCCAAAGTGTGTTTGGCTTTCGCCACCTATTTTAAATTAATTTTGCTATGCCCGTTTTCGAGGTTAGTATACTGTGCCTCTGTCTAACAGTGACACAGTAGTGATACCCAGGGTAAATCTACGATCTCCCATCCACTCATCAAGATTCCTCTTGAAGAGAGTCAATGAGGGACTCTGCCTAACCTGGACTGGGATTTTATTCCAGAGTGAAGGGAGCCTCTGGGTTATGAATCAGTCCCTCCAGCATGTCCTATTTATTTCAGTGCTGAGGTTCAAGTCTCTCGAGTGCGTAGCTTGATGGGATTTGGATTTTCTGAGGTGCAGCATGTCCATTAATTCCGGGTTGGACATGGCTTTATATGTCAGGCACAGATCACCTCTGAGCAGGCGGTATGCCACTGAGTAGAGCTGGTGTTTCTTTAACCGGGCAGCATATGGCATCTGTTTGAGCCCTTTGATCCTCTTGGTGAGGTACTTTTGGGGTCTTTCCAGTTGCTGCAGGTGTCTGGTAAGGTACATCCCAAAAGGGGCATTGTACTCAATTATGCGCCTGATGAGGGATGAGTAAAAAGGCACGATGACCTCCCCTGATCTAGATGTGAATCCCTTCATGATTAGGTGGGCTATACAAAATGTTTTTCTAACCACTTTGGCCACGTGGTTGTCAAATGAGAGATTGCTATCAACTTGGGTCCCCAGGTCCCTAATTACTTCTTCTGTACTTAATGGATTACCACCTATGTGGTAATTTGTGGGCACTTTGTTTTTGCCAAAGGGGATGACTATACACTTTTTGGCATTTAGCTTGAGGCCATGGCTCTGGAACCAGTTGTCTGTTTCTATGAGGTCCTTTCGGAGGATGCTTGTGTCGGCTGGAGAGTCGATTATGGCGCCCAGTTTGCAGTCATCTGCGAACTTGGTAAGCCACAGTCTTTCCGTGTTGGCCTGTACCTCTGAGAAATATATACCGAACAAGAGAGGTCCCAGGACTGAGCCTTGTGGGACGCCACTTGTAACTGGTTTGGAGTCTGACATGGCTCCGGCAATTCTAACCATGTGGGTTCTGTCCTTGAGCCAGTTTGCAACCCATCTAGTGACATAGGGGTTTATATTTAAGCTGGTGAGCTTATCTATAATGCCCCAGTGGGGTATTGTATCGAAGGCTTTTGTGAGGTCCAGGTAGGCAGTGTGGACCACCTTCCCCTCGTCAATGGCCTTGGTGACTGTTTCAAAGAAATCGACCAGATTTAAGAGGCAGGATCTGCCCATAACAAAGCCGAACTGGGTAGGATCCAGTGTCTGTAGGTCCCCAATATCTTTATTTATGAGGTCCATGATGATCCTTTCCATAGCTTTGCAGACCAAGCTAGTCAGGCTTATGGGGCGATAGTTTCCAGGATCCGTTGAGGCACCACCTTTGTGGAGAGGGACCACTGTTGCTGTATGCCACTCTTTGGGTACATATCCTGTAGTAAGGCTGAGATTGAACAGTAGTTTTATGTTTGGGTTTAGCTCTTCTTGGAGTTCATGTAGGACGCAGCCCAGGACACTGTCTGGCCCCATTGATGCTGTGTTTTTTGCTTTGGAGAAGGTGGCTCTTACCTGAGCATCTGAGATGTCAAGGGGGCAGCACTCTGCTGGGATAGATATTTGCCCTTTTGGTGGGGAGGGGGGGGTTTGTGCTGAACCTGTCAGCTAGGATGTTGGCAATGTCTGTGGTTTCGGTGCATTTTTTGTCATTTTGGACTAATTCTGAGCATATCTGGGAATTCCCACCCAGGTTCCTAACATAACTAAAGAAAGCCTTGTGATTATCCTTAGTGTCCTGTGCAATTTTTCTCTCGAAGCTGGCCTTAGACGATTTTATGAGTGCCCATAGTTTTTTGCTAATACTGATCAGAGATGCCTTCCTTTTTTGGGATTTTGCTCTATCATGTAGTAGCTTCCTCCTTCTATTGTACAGTTTGTTTATGGCTGGGGTCCACCAGACAGGATGTCTGCCTTTGGAGGATATAGTCTTGGTTTTATTTGGGATTGCATGATCCATGCATTCCTGAAGGTGTTCATAGAATGTGTTTATAAAGGATTCTGTGGTCTGGGCCATATTTTCCACAGGCTCGGGGGCTTTGAAGGATTGCACCTCAGTTTTGAGGAGTGTGAAATTTGCTTTAGAGACGTTTTTCACTGTGGTTTTCTGGGCAGGGGGTGGGGTTGGGATGTGAATATCCAGTGAGATTAGTTTATGGTCTGATCTTACCAGTGAGGGATACACTTCTGGTCTGGAGCATAGAGTCCCCATGTTGGTGATGATCAGGTCCAGTACATTTTCCCCTCTTGTGGGAGTGGTAACAAGCTGTTCCATAGCATTTGAGTTTATAAATTCTAGGAACCTTTCGGCTAGGGTGTTGGAGCTAGAGTAATGCTCCCAGTCTATGTTTGGGTAGTTGAAGTCGCCCAGTATAATGGTGTTTGGAGAGACCTTCATATTTTCCAGTGTTCTCAGGAAGGCCGAGTGGGGTTCCTGGGTTTGGGAGGGTGTTCTGTAGCAGGCTATAAACTGGATGGCAGTTTTACCCACTGTTAGTTGCACATGGATAATCTCTGATGCTTCGTGCTGTGCCACCAACCTGGAGGTGTGGGTATCTTTGATGAATATTGATACTCCCCCTCCTTTTGTGGTTCGGTCCAAGTTTTGGGGCCGAAAAGCATGGTATGAGGTATAACCTGGAAGTGCTGGGGTGCTCTCGGGAGCCTTGAACCAGGTTTCTGTTACTGCACAGATATCAATGTTCTCCATGCTAAGGAGAGTTTTGAGTGCGTGCATCTTGAGGTTTAGACTTCTGGCATTGAGTAGCATTACTCTTAGTTTCTTATCCCTTGTGATACCTATGGAGGTGGGTTTGTCTTTTCAGCCTTGCCTAAAAAAGGCAATATGGGGTGGCAAGAGCCTTTGCCAATATCCAAAGCCCAGGGGTGACAGGTGCAAGCTGTCCCTAAGCATCGTGGCTTGTCGAGCATGTCATCCCAGGCTGACAGGCATTGGATCCCCTTTGAATGACACCAATACTTAAGCCAATTTTTGAAATTGATCATCTTGTCTTCATATTGTGGCATCATTCTTGGTGAGGGTAAGATGCTACTCAAGGTCAGGGTCATACCGGCCTGGGCTACATGCTTAGAGAGCTCCTCTATGTCTCTTTTCATGTAGTCCAGGGAGGTACGTCTCAGGTCATTCACACCAGCATGGACAATGTCTGAGTCATATTTGTACATGCCTTGGAGTGACCTGAGTGCTTGTGTTATGTGGCGGATCCTAGCGCCCGACAGGCAGCTCACCGTGACCTTCTCCTTGTTCAGCCTGGTGAGCGGGACGTCAGTGTGCCTGACGATAGAGTCACCTATTACAAGTGCATCAGGTGTGTTGTTTAGCCTTAAGGGCTGTGAGTGTTCGGCACACTGGCTTTGTGAGCTATGTGTTGCACGTGTTTTGTTTTGGGGTAGCGGTTGCTTGGGTGTCTGCTTTGGAGGTCTCTGCTGCTTAGGCAGATTTTTATTTAGAGCCTCTGAGTATGTTTTTGTGTGTTTATGTGTAAGGTTTGCTGTTGTGGTAGGTCTTTGTGAGACTGGAATTGTAGTGAGTGTGATTTCCTTCTCCTCCTGACTGGTTACGCCAGTACTGAGTTGAGAGAGCTTAGCCTCCAGTTTGGCTATATGGTTGCATCTCTCACATGTGTTGGAGTTTGTGGGGAGGAGGAGAGGGTCGTCTGTGTACATGAGGCAGTTGTAACATTGCCTCAAGATTCCCAGATTCACCAGCTGGACCGGAGAGGAGATTGACAACTGATTTTTGGACATGCTAGAATAGTACTGGGAATTCCTTTATAATTGAAAAAAAGGGCCAATGGGGAACAAAGTACTCAAGGGGAGTTTGTGAGGGTGTAGTGCTTTTAATTTTTTAGTGCTGACTTAGTGAGCAAGTGGCAGGTAACTTAAATGCAATGTGTTACAGGTAACTTAAATGCAAAAATGACAAACAGTAACTTTCTTTCAAGTGAAACAAGGAAATAAGTACAGTAAGCAATGCAGATATCACTAGGGATCCACAGAAGCGCTGAAAAGCCGCATTTTAGGTGGAATTAGCATTTCAGGGAAATAACAAGTAAACGAACAACAAGCATACAAACAAAGCTAGATTCAGTAGACCTGGATTTAGTCTATGCTACAGCAAACAAGTTGTACCAATTTCAGTAAGAAACAGTTCAAATATGCAGGCACTATAAGCCTTTAACCAGAAATTCCCAGCTCAGAAGGGCAGAGTCCAGCCTCTCCTCCCACAAGAGTGCAGACCACAAACCTTCTTAATGTAAAATAATTGGCCTGAAGAACAAGTGCTTAAACCAGAACTAATACACTTTTAGAATAACAGACAATGAGCTCTCAATCAGCAGTTCCCAACTTAGAAGGATGTAAGCTACCTGTCCTGCCACCACAGTGCAGGCCACAAACCTTCCTAATGTAAAGCAACTGGTCTGAAGCCCAAGTGATTAATCCAAAAGACTTAGAATGATAGCTACACTTTAATCAAGTTACTACCAAGCAGTAATAAATACAATTGAATACTAGTGACAGGGATTTTGGTTGGTCTCTGTAAGGCACATGCTGGAGTCCCTTAATCTTCTTAGTTAGAAAGCTCTGCGGTCTCTCCAATTGCTGCAGGTGCTTTATACTGTACATGTTGAGAGGGGAGTTATACTCATTTATGGGCCTAATTAGTGATGAGTATAGAGGGGTTATAACTGGGTCTATATTACAAGATTGAATGCTTAGGTGATGGAACACCTAAATATCAAACTTGTAATACTGAAAGCAAAAAACAGCGAACGGGCAATTTAATGCAGGGAAAGATTTCCCTTGGCCATTCACTGGATTTTGCCATTTTTGTCTACTGTAGAGTGATCTTAGAGTTGGTATACTTAGTTAGGGGGCATGAGGGGCACAGCACCCCATGTCAGGGGGTGTGGAGGGCAAATCACCCCACTTAGTTAGAGTGTAAAATTATTATTTTTTTCCGTGGCTGACCGACGTTGTTTTCCTGCACCATTTGACATTTTCGGGTTCGATATTACAAGTTCGATGTTTAGGTGTTCGATCACCTAAGCATTCCATCTTGTAATATAGATGCGTTATAATCGCCTTTCCTCTAGAGGCAATGTCTTTGCTAATCAAGTGTGCTGCATAGGAAAATTTCCTTACTAAAGTAGACCCAGTTTGCAGCCATTTGCAAACTTGGTCAGCCATAGCCCTTTAGTTTTGGCCTGAACGTCTGAGAAGTATATACCAAACAGTAAAGCAAACCAGGGCAATTAGAGAAAGACTAGTTAAACACAAATCAAATAATCTAAGTAAAAAAATAACCAGTCAACATGGCAGAATCCAATGAAGTCACAGTTCCAAATTTTAATAAAACAGCATAAAAATGTTAAAAACAAACAGGAAATAGGCAAGCGCTTTCATACCTATCCAGGTGCTTCTTCAGATCTAATAAAACAGGCACAGAATGCTACTTAAATAAACAAAGTTTCAGAACTATCTCTTAAGGTCACGTGACCTAAACAGTGGTCTTTAAGGATCATAGTCATTTAATCCCTTCCCTCTGTCAGTTTCTAATTCTAAGATCCATTTATTCTCAATACATTCTGTTTTCATTTTAACATAACACCTGTAATTCTGATATTAAGAAGTTGTAGCACAAGAAACTTCAACGTGAGAGTATTTCCAGTGGCCAGAATATGTTTTTACAATGCAATCCTTTTATCATTTCTACACACATCATAAATGTGGCTACGTGTATGGTCTTTCAGTGCTCTGTTAGTTTTACCAACATAGAAACTTTTACAAACAGTGCATCTCACTAAATACACAAGATTACAGCTCTTGCAGTTTGCAACAAAGTTACATTTATGGACATGGTTGGTCTCAGGATGTTCAAATCTATCAGTAGTTCCAATAAACTGACACAAATTACACTCTCTACAAGGATGAGTTCCTACCCTGTTGGTGAGCCTTGCTTTTTTATGAAATAATTTCTAACACAATATTTTCTTCAAAGAAACATTGTTCTTAAAACAAAATTTATGAACCTCACCTAAGATACTTTTATTTCTATCATCATGCCAATGTTTTTTAATAATATCACAAACAGAGCTAACATTATTGGAGAAAGTAATGCTCATTCTCAAAGTGTCTCCATGTGGCACCCCAGATCTCTTAGTCTCTGGGTCATAATGAGAAAAATATGATCTGGCCTGAGCATTCCTACTAGATAGAGCCCTTTGATAGTGTGTGACCTGTTTGTGAGCCAGTTGGCAACCTATCTTACAACAAAGGTGTTTACATTCAGTTTGCTAAATTTATCAGTAATGCCTGAGTGTGGGATTGTGTCAAAGGCCTTTGCCAAGTCGAGGTATGCTGTGTGCACAGATTTGTCCTTGTCAATGGCTCTGGTCACATATTTGAAGAAATCCACATGGTTTGTCAGGCAAAATGTGCCCTTGACAAAGCTGAATTGGGTCAGATCCAGGGTTTGGAGGTCACCTATGTCTTTATTTATGAGATCCATGATGATACGTTCCATGTCTTTACAGATGAGGCTGGTCAGATTTATGGGTCTATAATTCCCTGGTTCTGTTGCTAAGCCACCTTTGTGGAGGGGGAAATCTGTTGCTGTTCTCCATTCCACAGGAACAAAGCCATTGGTTAGTCTGTGATTGAATAGGGTACTTAATGGTGATGCTAGTTCATGTTTTAGTTTGTTTAAAAAACATCCTGGGATGTCGTCTGGTTCCATAGAGGCTGTATTTTTTGCCTTATACGAGGCTTTAATGACCTTCTCTTTAGTTATGTAGGGTGGGGTGGGGGGGGAGTTGAGGGCAAAGTTTGTGATAAGTCTGAAGGGGATAAGGGAGTGAAATTTTTGCCAAATCTATCTGCTAGCAGGTTTGCTAACTCTGCGGGATCAGTGTGTGTGATACCATTAGTCACTAGTTAGTCACTAGTTCGGCACATGTTTAAGTTCTACCTTTTAAGCTACATACATAGCCATTTAAACAACTACAGGTGAGAACTGAGCTGAGGGAAGCTTGTCTAACTGGCTGTTTTTTAATGCTTATTGATTTCTCTGGCCTGTCTTTTTTTCTGTTCTTCTGATCCTAACTCTTTTACACCTTACAGACACTGTGATTCAAACTCTTTTTTAAATAATTTTTCATCACTCATTTTGATGATCTTACCTTGTGTTTCTTTATTGGAAACAGATTAAATAACCATCAAAATAATCAGCTCGGCATGTGTGATATAAAGATGATTAATTCTTCTGTGTTAACAAAACAGAATTCCATTCATCCCTATACAACAAGGAGCTACAAGTCAAACTCCACAGCCATACTGTTTCCAGATCTTTTCTGAGAAGATCTTCAGATTACTGATTAATTCAATTGCTGTCATTCACTCTGTTGAATCTTCAGTTTTCAGCAGAGTGAATTGCTTGGGAAATTCATTGAAAGTTCCCATTGTCAGGTGTGGAAGATATTGAAGGAAGGAGGTTTAAATGGATGTTGGTAAGGTTAGCATGAGTTTGGGATATTAATGTTGAAACTTTCTAATGTATTAAAAGTTGCAGCATTATGGGTCTGGAGTGTGTGTATGAGCCTTTTTTGGTTAGGCTTAGGTAAGGGGAAAGATTTAGTGTTTGTGTTTGTGTTTGTGTGTGTGTGTGTGTGTGTGTGTGTGTGTGTGTGTGTGTGTGTGTGTGTGTGTGTGTGTGTGTGTGTATGTGTGTGTGTGTGTGTGTGTGTGTGTGTGTGTGTGTGTGCGTGTGTGTGTGTGTGTGTGTGTGTGTGTGTGTGTGTGTGTGTGTGTGTGTGTGTGTGTGTGTGTGTGTGTAGTTTGTGGTGTGTGTCTGAGTATCTTGTGCAGTGTTAGTGTTAGGGAAAGTGTTTTTCTAAGGTAAGGTACAGGGTTGGGTTTAGCATAGGTCAGGACAAAATAAGCAATGAGCATGGAGTGACCACTGTCCACAGTACTGTAAGCTTTTAAAAGTAGCTTACTAGATTCAGAAGACAGGCCCTGTCCTTCAAAAAACCAAACTGAGAGGAGTCTTGGTCATTTAAGTTGCCTACGCTTGCTTGTATGAGTTCTGCAATGATACATTAAATGATTTTGCATCTAAGGCTGGTGAGGCTGATGGCTCTGTAATTACCTGGGGTCTACAGAAAGATCACATCTATATCATAACATCGACAGCTTAGGTTGTCAAATCCAAAATCATCGACACTTAAGTGTCGAAAGCTAAAAACAGTGAACGGCCAAATCATCAAATTCTTTCCTAGGGAAAGAATTCACTTGGCCACCTGCAAAGAAAATAAACACACACATAGTGGAGGGCTTTGCCCCCCACACCACCCGATGTAGGGAGCTAAACCCCCCACACCCTCCTAACTAAATATACCAACTCCAAGACTGCTCTACACTGGGGAAAGGGCAAATTCCTGAGAACGGCCACGTGAATTCTTTCCAGAGGAAAGAATTTGATGATGTGGCCATTCACTATTTTAAGTGTTTGACGCTTAGGTGTCGATGAATATGCATTCAACACCCTAAGCTGTTGACAAATCAATAGGGAACCGAAAAACCACTCTTATGTGAAAGAGTCACAGTTGCTGTTCTGTGGGTGTCGAACACAAACCTTTTGGATAGGTGAAAGATAAACGGTTTGAGTCAATACTCAGTGCATTCTTGGCACTGATAAGATACAATCTGGTATGTTATCTGGTCCTATAGAAATTTTATCTTTAGTCTTTGACAGGGATTGTAAAACTTATTTCAAGGTGACTTCAGGGAAAATCACATTTTCAGGGATAGTGATTGCAACAGGTTGAGTAGACGGAATCAATTTTGCACTAAATTTGTCTGGTAACATAGTGCAATATGCTTGGGATTAGAATGCATGATACTATTATGGATGAACTTAGTGCATTATTGGACATTATTCCCTAATTTCCCCGAGATAAATGAAGAAAGACTTGTAGTTTCTTTTGTTATCTGTAGCTACCTTAGTTTCATACCCTGCTTTACATTTTCTAATGGCGCTCTTTAAGTTTCTTGCTTCCACATTTCAATGTGGTCTTGAGTTAAGGGGATGGGGATATTTTATAACTTTTCATTATTTTCCTTATTTTATTATATAGTTTATTAATATGGGAGTTCTACCAGTGAAGTCTGTCCCTGAATTTACCTTTATAGTTAGGGCAGACAGGTACATACTGTTTTATGCAGCTGTTTAGTTTCTGGTAAAACTTGAAGGTGAATGAAACAGCCCTCGCAGTTGGCTACATTTGTGCAGGATTATTGGGAATTTTACATACGTCTACAAGTTGAAGTACTTTTGCCCTGGACAAGTCCCTAAACCTAGTCTTATTTGGTGGTAGACTACTACCACTAGGCCTGACAGAGAAGATGGCTGATTTATTGTCAGAGTTAACCAGGAATGAGGAAATGCAGAGCAGGGTACAGGTGGAGGTTAGGTTGGTAAGGTCCAAGTCAAGGATATTAGAGCCCTTAGTGGGTAATTTTAAAATTTCCTGTTGTATATTGGTATCATTAAAGACCAAGAAGTGCTTATGTATCCATGTTAGAGGTATAATTGTTCCAATAATACTGACTTCTCAGGACTGCATAGCACTGAAGCTAGACTGCAACAGCGAATCTACTCAAAAACCTGGATTTCTGGTAAGTTCCTAACACAATTGTACTGCATTTAACATATAAGTCAATGTTGTAGTCCTCATATTTGGAATTCCCAAAGTATAGTGAGTTAGGGAGAAGGAAAAGGCGAATAAGACCCCCAAAAGATAGTACAGGTAAATTCTGCCCTAGCTTTGGAGGTTATTCCTGAATTGGAATCTGTAGATTAGGTGTGAGCAGAAGTTTAGAATGCTGCTTCAAACATAACTTGTGCTTTGAATCTCCTGAGGAGGTCTGTGGCAGCTTCAGTGACTCTAGCAGAGTGGGCATTGATATGTCCTGGAATAACTTTGCCATTAACTGAATAACAAAGGAAATGCATTGAGCAAACTATTTTGAAAGGGTCTATTTGTTTACTGAATTTTCCACTTTCACTTTTGCATAAAAGACAGTTCTTTGGTTCTGTGTAAATAAAATATCTGCTCTTTCTGCACATTAGTGGAAGGAAGGGTCTTTTCTCCTCTGCCCTGCATGATAGAAAAGAAACCTAGTAATGAATGGCTTGGGTAAGGGACAGCTCAAAAACCACATTAGGGATGAAACAAAGGTAATGCAGTGGGACACTCCATCCTGATGAAATACTAAGAAGGGTTCTTTGTACATTTAGACATGGAATCCAGAAATTCTCCTAGCAGAGGTAATAGTCACCAAAACCAGAATCTTCTAAGATAGAAATTGAACATAGTTGATACAACTTGCTTAAATGAAGCGGGGTTATCTTTCTTAATACACAATTTTGATCCCACTGTAGGGGAATCTCTTTTCTTGGCTTAGATTGACAGTTTAAGATGGAGAACTCACCTTTAGAAACTATATAACAGAAGGGCTAGAGTACAAGAGTGGATTCATGGATAGAAAGGCTGAAATAGCAGAAGCAGGCACTTTGGATCTATATTATCTAATCAAAGAGGCATTACAGCAAATGCCTCTTCATCGACCCCTAAACATCGAACTTCCAATTACCCAAATGGCCAAATCAGCAATTATTTTTCCTAGGGAAAAAAATCACTGATCCGCCCAGAAACGAAACATCACTAAGAACACCTCAAAGTGGGTCTTCACCCACCACACCCCCAATGTGGGCAGCTTTGCCCCCCCACACACCACTAACTAAATATACCAACTCCGAGATCGCACTACAATGGGGAAAGGGGTAAATTCACACTGATGGCCAAGCGTTTTTTTTTCCCTAGGAAAAAAATCACTGATTTGGCCATTCATGTAACTGCCACTTCGCTGTTTAAGGGTTGATGAAGAGGCACTCGCTGTAATGCTTCTTCGATTAGATAATCTAGACCCGGCACTTTGACAGTGCTAAGCAATTTTTGTATGGTTTTGCTTGGTATTTCAGAACTCCAAAGTTTCCTTCCTTTCATCAACATCTATGACCCATATATTGTTCTAATAAAAGTTTTCCTTCTTCATCTATGTCCTGCTGCAGCCTGCTTTCAGCAAATGAGACAGGAGCAAGCAAGTACAGAGATTTAATTACAGAGCACTTACAAGTACAGAGAGTGCATTCACACCATTATGAGATGGGGATATGGCTTTCACAGCAGAGCAGGAAGGTCTTTACACAGCAAGAGAGTAGTTCATCATAGAAAAATATACTGCAGGTATGAGAGTAAGAATTACTGCAGCATTCTTTATTTCACAACAGAATGGGTATGCATAACTGCAAGGGTGTGTGTGTATGTGCAATGCTCCAGTTAGGAAGGCAAATGCAGTGAATTGCCTTTCTCATGGTGAAACCCTATACCTTGATTACTGGAAGTTAGAGCCTTAATCCTTTTTACCAGAATAGTTATAGTGCAAAGGAAGTAAACTGATTGTAGTAAACAGGAGTATCATTACATGAGCAAGGTTCTTTGGATGCGATCCTTGGTTTCCATAATGTTGACAGTGTATATATTATTTAGATGCGAATAAGCTAAACAGAATGACATCTATGAGTTTAATGTTAATATTTTAAAATTAATACATTTTTAATTTATCTTGTTTTCTGCAGGCACAGGTACATGCATGTGACGTGTACTGTTTGGGCTACAGCAGTTTGTCTAATGCATACTACAGATGAGTAAGGGATGAGCTGTTAAAGAACTGCCTCCTGTAGTGTATGATTTGACTGCCACAGCCTTCATTTATCATCTATGACTGTCAAATTACAACCAAATATGCTGAGTAGTGAGTTTATGGCTGGAGCCGAACCAATGCAATAATAGCAGTGTTGTGGCAAAGTACCATCTTGTACAAACACTTGCTTAGAACCACACAAACATTTATTTAAAAATAAAAAAAAATGTTTAAATTTTCTAAACATGTGGTGTTAGAAATTAGGCCAGTTTGGAAGGCATGGTATTAATTTTGGTAATATTTGAGAGTGAGTTTTGGCTCAGGTATAGGGAGAAAGAATGTTTAAAGAGTATGGACTTGATGTGAAGGGGTGGAGTTGCTGTTGGGGCTTGGGCAGGATGGGGTAGGTTGATTGTGAATGGGATGGGTTGGTTGATTAGTTGTGAGAGGAGGTGGGTGTGGTGTATCAAGTATAAGTGTAGAGGTGCTGGGGGCGGGTGAGATTTGGGGGCAGAGTAGGGAAGCGGAGTGAGCCCATAGGGCGAACAGAGTGGGTAGAGCCAAGGAGAAGGAAGAACAAGTCAGCAAGGAACCACATTTTTTGTGGTTCTAAGTGAGCTTTTGTACAAGTTGTTTTTTTGCCACAACAGCTCTACTGTTATTACGTTGGTTCAGCTCCAGATGTAAGTTCACTACTCAGTGTATTTGGTTATCAGTTGTTTTATAGCGAGTAAGGTACTCACTTAGTTTTTAGAATCTGCCAAGTTATATCACCAGACAATACATCTAGGCTGCTGCTGAAAAGGGACGCAAATCCAGTGGACTGTTCCAGGCATTTAGCAACTGCATTATACATTTCCCTTTTGAATTCCTGCATCCTTCATATAATCATTAATTAGTACTTCATTATATGCTATTTGAGTATGAATCCCAGTATGCCTCTTGTAGTTTAATGAGCTGCCAGATGCATTTTCACTAAGTGTGAGTTTCAAGGGCAAAATAAGTTTACTATTTCCCTTGCTAAGTTTGTTTTCAATATGACAATGTGAGCATTTTGTTTTGTTTAGAAATTAGTTGTTAGTGGGGTTTTTTTGTAAAATTTGAAATAATAGTTTTAAATTAAATCCAAATCTATATGATAATTATAAAAGTACAGAAGAAAATAACACACAAAGACAAGTTTGAACAGTTTTAATGGTAATTGAGGAGACACAGCCAAATAATAAGAATATTGATATGGTTGGAAAGAGTCTGATCCATTAACCTGCATAGGGCTCTGTTGACTCTGTAGGTGTATCCTGTAACAGTACAGCATTATTATCCATTCAACTAGGAAGGATCTATCTTGAATGATGCCAGAAGGGACAGCTATTTCTGATGACAGAGAAGACATAGGGAGATCAAAAATGAGATGCCGATGTTCTATGAGCATGTAAGATCCCCCCACTGTATTCTGTATACAGTAATATTTCTGATTTTTTATGACTTGTGGGTTGTTGAAAAAAAAGCTGTTGCAGCATTTATAACGTCTGTAATTGTTTTGATTTATTTAGCACACTAAAAATGAATTAATTCATTAACAGGCCTGGAGTATGTAATGTAGTCTAACCATTTTGCATTTTAGTAATATATTTTTGCAGTACCTTCCTTATGTCTCCAGAAACTGTAAAGGGGTTAACATTTGTCAGATCATATAGTCTGCATTATTTGGAGTGAAGATCAGAACAGTCTGGTCTTCAGTGTCCATTATGTAATTCTTGCATATTACTGTGATAAAATCTTTTCTACAATGTCAGATTGTACAGGACGTCTGTATTAAGTTAAAATTTGCTATGACAGCAGTTGGTGGAAAGGGCTATAGCTCTAACTTATTAATAAGCTGCTGCCTATGACAAGGGTGCAGGGTTTGAATCTTTCCACCTTCATTTACCTACTATGTGACATTGAGCTAGTCAGTTAACCAGACAGTGCTTTGAAGCAATTGGGAATTTTGACCAGGCTCCTTAATAGTCTCCTGATCTGCATGTCTAGCAGCTATGAACCTTGTCATTGTTTGCCAACCATCCCATATTGCATAGCTGGTCCAGTTAAGGAAATCATATGGCAATATCAACAGCACACCATTATTAATGCAAAATAGGCAATATATTGTTAAGGGGCAGTTGGCACTGCATTTGCAGGTGGAGCACTGAAAAGTAAAGCTGTTTGCCAGCAGAAACTTCTGAATTATTAATAGTTGTTGACTTTTACTTCTGCAGAGATTGTGCATATTGACTTAGCATATATCAGGTGGTTAATATTTCTTATGCTCTCATAAACACTCTTCTAATTAAATTGTAGATTAAATGGTATAATGCTAAGGATCTTTCTGAAGTTTAATGTAGCTCATCTAAAGCTACCAATAAAGTCCATGTAGCTTATTTTTTCATAACAATAATGGGTATACACCATCCATAAAGTGACAATAACTGCTGATGGGACTCTGTGTGGATGAAAGAACCTCATGCTCTTATCTGGTGTTTTCAATCTTTAAATTGGCTTTGCAGGACTAGCATGTGTGTGTGTGTCTGTGTGTGAAATGAGTAGAAAAAAATTGTGTGAAACAAATTTGAGATATATGACTTTTGCAATAATTCATTTTTTGACACAGACATCTGAGAAGGATGCACACAACAATCTTGCTATAATTGATGGGTTTGGGGGGATGTCTGCAGATACAAATGGCTGACCCTGCTGAGTCAATAAAGTTAAAAAGTCATCTGTCTGCCTTTGCAGGGCTAGTGTGCATTTGTGTAAAGCAGATTGGAAGACTTTACCATAGACATTTTTTATCACAGTCAGACATGTGAAGTTTACTCAGTCAAATTAGTGGCAATAGCTGCTGAGTACAGGTATTGATGGATTATACTCACAGCAGTTTGAGTGGTCTTTTATGGTTGAAATGGTCTGAAATGAATACTTATTACTGGTTCATTTTCATTCACTGCTTAGTGGAAAAAAGTGTTCAAAACTACAGATTTAAAATGCATTCTAACAAGTATTGCTGTATTAAACAAGAAATATAATTTAAAACAGTTAAGAATGTGAATCAAAGAACACATGCATTTATACATGTTCCTAAAAATGCATGCAGGGGTCAGCTGTTTGGAACAGCCCAGGAACCAAGGTGCACTTAATCTGCCATTGACCAGATGTATTTTCAATGAATGTGAGTTGCACTGCATTTTTAATGAATGTGAGTTTCAATGCATACCATTCAATACATTTTTAATGAATGTGACATTCAATGCATTTTAATGAATGTTAACTGCAACGGAAGTGATTTACTGTTACTCATGCTAAGTCTGCTTTCAATGTACAGCTGTTTTATTTTGTTTAGCAAATGGCCACCAGTTTTTATTCTATAAAATATGAAATAAAAGTTTTAAAGTCACATCTCTGTAGCCACCGCAAAAGAAAGAGCCAAGTAATGTGTCAATGGAACCACTGGGGGGACTGGTCCATTACCCTGCCAAGGGTCCCATTTGACCATGATCCATCTATGACCAAAGAATCTTTCTTATTTAACTAGGTAGAATTTTCTTGTGCTGGTTTGTTAACCTTCTCATAGCCTTGAACATGTCCTCAAAATACATGTGCCTACCTGGAATCAACATAAAATCATCCAGTTTATCAGATTTCGAGTTGCCAGGTTGGATTGTAAGAAGACCTTTTTTTGAGTGAAAAGGTCCTTATGCTGTCCACTTCCGTCTTGCCAGGCTGTTAAAAAGAAAGACCCAGCATTGCCTTGGCCAAAAAGGTGCTATCAGAATTGTTTTGGATTATTCTTTCTTTATTTTGAGCAGTACTTTGCGGGTCAAGGGTATTAGAGGGAATATATATATAGAAACAGACCTTCCACAGGGAGAAGGTATCTATTTTCTAAGTTTCTAGAGTTGCTGTTCTGCAGCAGAGCTGCCTCAATTGTCTGTTCAGATGAAAGACTTGTGAATAGAGCTTATTAAGGGAATTTCTAAATTTTCCCTGTGTTTCTAATGGCTTTCCCAAGTACTAACTAAATTGAAAGTGTATGTAGCCTCTGAAAGTCTTTTGCACACGCTATTGCTGTATTTGTAACCCTACGTGTGTATGCTAGCAGCCTACTGCGGACTACATTTATCCTGCTCTTCCCAGCCCATCTCCTCTCCTTTAGGTGCTTGTGGCCCTCCACTGTATTCATGGGTTTGCCCACTAGGTGGTAGTATTTACCTACTGCTAAGCAATTTTACTCTAGTTTAAATAGCTCTTTAAAATCTTGTCTATCCTACTATTCCCCTACCATCCATCTCTAAACCTCTGTTACCATCTCTGCTTCCCCCTTTGTCTCACTTAGTAAACCAGTGCTTCACTCCTGTGTCTATCTTACCTTTGGGCTTGCTATCCCTCTCACTGATTGTTTCCTTGCTGACTTGTTCTTCCGTCTCCTTGGCTCTACCCACTCTGTTCGCCCTATGGGCTCACTCTGCTCCCCTACTCTGCCCCCAAATCTCACCCGCCCCCAGTACCTCTACACTTATACTTGATACACCACACCCACCTCCTCTCACAACTAATCAACCAACCCATTCCATTCACAATCAACCTACCCCATCCTGCCCAACCCCAACAGCAACTCCACCCCTTCACATCAAGTCCATACTCTTTAAACATTCTTTCTCCCTATACCTGAGCCAAAACTCACTCTCAGATATTACCAAAATTAATACCATGCCTTCCAAACTGGCCTAATTTCTAACACAATTACTACTTCTTATCACCTTATCCTACTTAAACTATCTCACAAGACCTCTCTATACTAATCACACTCCCCCCTTTACATATAACTACTTCCAACTGTGCACAACATACATATACAAAAACTTGCATATTCCCTAGCCTCTACTTCCTCAACATTACCAAGCTCTTCTCCTTTAAACTCATATCAAACCCCAAAATTACTACTCTCATCTATATTACCTCCATCTCTATAAAACATACAACCCATAAATTAGGTTTTAAGCTATTTAAATATCTCTTCTCTCACATTTAGGACTTTATCTCCACCCTACTCTCTGGTGACATACACCCAATACACCCAAACCCTGGCCCCTCTCTCTTTCTCAACTCAACCTCATCACCTCATCCTCCCCACTCAACTGGTAGATCCCTCCATCTCACAGCTCTAAATGCTCAGAGCATCTGTAACAAAATCCCCACCCTCCAAGCCAGCCTTTTCCATAATCAACCTGATATTCTGTGTATCTCTGAAACCTGGCTTAAACCACATATAAAAGACTCAGAATTGATTCCACCCAACTACTGTATCATTAGAAAAGATAGAACTCATAAAAAAGGGGGAAGTGTCGACCTCCTTTATTCCTCATCCCTCGTAGTTACCTGCTACACCAAACCTATTCCCATATTTGGTAATGCTGAATTAATCCCAGCCCTTGCTCAGGTAAACAAACATAAACTCATTTGCATTGTCACCCTTTACATCCCTCCTGGAGACAACATCCCAATCCTCAAAGACATTCTTTCCTGGCTCTCTGCCAATATCACAAACAAGACTATAATCCTGGGTGATGTTAATATCAACTGGGCCACAATTCAATCTCCAACCAACTCCCTAAATATAAATCTTTACAACTTCACTCAACTTATTAACTCAACAACTAGACCATCCAAAGACTTCCTCTCTGGAAGCACCCTAGATTGGATTCTAGTTTCTCATCCCCACTACATCACTAACAGTGGTACCCTTCCTGACCTGCTAGGTGACCATCTTCACACTTTCACCCAGCGCCTTCCCTCTTCCCTACAACTATCCCACACCTATACCTCTACCCAGAACCTAAAAAACTTTAACCCCAATGCATTCTCAAATGCACTAAAAAGAACAAACTGGAATCCACTAAAAACTCTATCCCTAGATTGTGCTGTTACCTATTTTAATACAACTTTCTTAAACTTGCTTGATTCCTTTGCTCCCAGGAAAATAAAACACATAAAAAGTAATCCTGTCCCATGGTTAACTAAGAATACCTTACTTACCATGTGGCTCCCAGATAAAGCTTGGAAACGGTACCAGAAAACTAAAACTACAACCACCCTTAATGAATACAGATCACTTCACAACAAAGTAAAAAAAAAGCTTATTATAGCAGACCACAAAGCCTATTATTCCACACTCCAAACCAGTCATAACACCAATCCTAAAAAAATCTGGGATGGAATTTTATCTCTACTCAACCCAGGTGAAAAAAGAAAACCCCTGCCCTGACCCAAATGCCTCTGACTTGGATTTAGCTACCCAGTTCAATTAATTCTTTATTGACTCTATAGCCAAACTAACAACATCCTTTGCCAAAAATTCTGCTTCCCCACATCCACCTCCACTCACCCCATTCTCCTCTAGCAACTCCAGCCCCCAACCTCCTCCCTTCTCCATGAACCCTATCCCCATCTCTACCAAAAAAATCTTCTTTTAAACTTGAAACCATGCTCTAATGCACCTGACAAGATTCCCTCCTACTTCCTAAACATAGCCCCTGTATCCTAATAAATAGATTAATTTCTGAGTGTCATGTTCCTCAGCTCTGGAAAAAAGCCTTTATTATTCCACTCCATAAATGGGGTAACAACAATGATATCCCAGACTTTCAACCTATCTCTAGCTTATCCCCTATTCTAAAAATTCTCAAAAAATGTATTCACCAAAAACAACTACCCTATCTCATAAATAATGACCTCCTCACTCCCACTCAACATGGATTCCGACCCAGCTATAGAACCACTACTTCTCTCCTTTCCTTCCTAGAAACTGTTAACAAGTCTCAGGATTCTGGTCATATTGTGTCTACCCTCCTCTTAGACCTTTCTAAGGCCTTTGACACTATCTCTCATAACCTTCTCCTTACTAAACTCTCTAAACTAAATCTATCCCACTCCTCTATCAGTTGGTTCACCAGTTACCTAGCAAATAGGCAACAAGCAGTCAAATGGAAAAAAGCTACTTCACCTTACCTAGATACTCCTACAGGTGGACCCCAAGGCTCAATTCTAGGTCCCTGTCTATTTAATATTTTCATTAACGACTTCTATCATGCCATCCCTAATGCCAACCTTATCCAATATGCTGATGATTCTATGATAATCTGCTCTGCCACCTCTACTTCCTCATTAATAAAATTAACCCAGGATGCCTTCTCCTCAACTGAACAATGGATGCTAGATAACCATCTAGCAGTCAATGCAACCAAGACCAAACTTATGATATTCACCCCTGCTAAAACTACCACCCTAGATAAAAATTCACTCTTTATCTCCAGCCAAAACAATACTCCTCTCGAAATTGTCTCCACTGCTAAACTACTAGGAGTCATCATCGATGATCAGTTAAAGTTTGAAAGCCATCTACAAGTAAATCTCAAAAAGACTCATAAGAAACTCAGTGTGCTCTACCACCACAACTGTTACATCTCTCTCTCCACTAGGCTTGTCCTTACTACCACTTAGGTTATCCCTTCCCTCTTATATAGTGCCTCTATCTTTACTAATCTGCAATCTTCCCTCAAGTCAAAACTATCCTCCTGTTACTACAAAATTTCAAAATTTGTAACAGGACACAGATCCACTACCCATCACTGTATTCCCCTACATCAACTCAACTAGCTTGAGCTACCTAATTATCTCACCTATATTCAACTTATCCAAGCACACAAACTTATCTTCATCCTATCTCTCTGCCCCTCCTTTGCCTCTACCTTCCAAATGCATTTTCCTGATAGACGCCTAAGATCTAATTTCCAAAATCTAATTGAACTACACACCTGCCCACCAGGCAAACATATTCTATCCTTCTCTCTCGTGCGCCATTGGAACTCTCTCTCCCACCTCTCATCGACACCACTAACAGTCTCTCTGCCTTCAAAACTCTACTTCATACACACCTAACTTCACAATAGGAATGCTCTTGTTCCCATCCTACATAGCTTCCTTGATTATAGTTAGCTCCTTGTAGCTAATATACCTGTTTATAGCCCTCCATAGTCTTACTACTCTCAGTAAGAAACTGCAGGAACTAGATACTTTATAAAAAGCCTAATTTTGGTGTAAATAATTTTTTACTATATTGTATTAATTTTTGCTCCTTCAAATGCCAACTTTTTCAACTTTGTATTTTTAAATTCTCTCATATTTTCTAATTCTTATATTTTTGTAATCTTGTAACTTGCAATATTTGTATTTTTGGAGCTTTTCTCCTCAGGACTCCATTGAAAACGGGCTCCTAATGGCCCAGTGGACCATCCTGGCAAACAAACGGCAATTAAATAAATAAATAAATAAATAAATAAGACAAGTAAGTCTATTTTATGTATGCCCCACATCCTAATCAGATTTGGAAAAACACCTCTATTGAGAATTAATATGTGGGGGCTTATTAGAGACCTGCTCAGCCTTTCTGCCAGAATGTTTTCATCAGAGGGAATGTAGACAACAGTTAGTGTCATGTCTAACTCATGAGCAGTCTCCCAGGCTTGTATAACAAGCCTGCAAGCAAATATAAATGAATTCATCTTTGCCTAGATTTTCACAGAAAGTTTAGATTTTTGCCTCATATTTTTGGTCTGTTCCTCATAAAATTTGTGGCTTCTGGCAAATCACTGAGGACTTGAAGTCACTAAATAATGACAGACATTTGAGTATGTTTCAGAATTCGTATCTTTCAGAAAATACATGCTAACATAAAGCTTGTTATTCCAGCAACTTTTTTAAGTTTATAAGAGAAATATTTAAAATCTGTCCTTATATTTTGTCCCTTGTTCCGCATTATTTTTGTCTTCTTCTTCTTGTGCTAAATGGTTGTGATAAATGGTTGACAGATATGGGCCTGTCTAGGTCGCTTAGTATGGGATCTGGCAGTGCTGCAATTAACACAGCAGAAATATGAGTCTGGGAAGATGTTTGATGGCAGCAGTGAGCAACCTGCATAGTGGTCATGTCAGATTCATCAGCCAAGGGCAGGGGCTGCAAAAGCACATTTTTGAACCCAGAGTCACCAGACCCACGAAGATATGAGTCATCCAGGTGGATGCCTTCGTTCTCTTGATGCTTTTCACCATATGTTGTATTAGAGTGTTTCTTTTTCAGAGTTAGGTTCCAGGTGGCATTGGCTGATACCATGTGAGCACAGAAGCAGCAAGAATCTCCTTTTTTGGCTACAAACTCAAAACAGACTGCACACATCATGTTTTGGGCCAGTGCAGGAGAAGCACAAATTGTGGAAGTTTTGTTTGAAATCTAGAACATAATAAAAATCCTACATGGGGTACTTACCTGACTGCTAGAATCAGGCTGACCAATGGACTGCCAATCTATGGAACATGTGGTATGTGATATTGCAAGGCATGAAAGATCTGAAGATGGCATTGCTTAGCACACCTGGTATGCTACTGATGTCACTTTATACTAGTGGGAAAGCATGAGGTGAATCTAAGTGGAAAGGTAAAACTCTGGAAGTCAGGTTGACAATTCAGGCTACCTGCAGGCAGGAATCACAAATATGATGACAGAACCAGTGTACCTCTCAACTGTACAGATTTTCGAAGAATGTCCAGATTTTTGCCTCATATTTTTGATGTGTTTCTCAAACAATTGTGGTTTTCCGGCAAGTCAATGGCAAGTTATTGAGGGTTGAAGTCAGAAAATAATGACAGACATTTGAATTTCAGACTTCATACCATTCAGAAAATTCATGCTAATACAAAATGTGTCATTCTATCAACTTTCTAAGTCTGTAAGAGCAATATTTAAAAAGTGTCCCTATTTTGGGGCCTTTGTATTCCTATTATTTATGGCTTTTTCCAGATTTCTTGCTCTAAGAGTTTGAGAGGTATGTCAGTGAATACTAAGATGAACTTTAAATGTTCTCCTAAAGTCCTTCACTACAAAAGATGAAATGACTTGGACATGAAATATTTCTGATGCATTGTGGAAGGTGTAACATGGCATTGTAAATCAAAATATTTTGCACTTGGTTCATTTAGCTGTCGTATTCCACTTAGACTGTAACATAATAATGAAGAGTGAGTAAATTTATTATAACTAGATGTTTTTGCATCATACTGAATTTAACTCGTACCTGTTAGTTATGTTTTCAATTTGAGCTATCAGTCTACCACTGTTAAAACTATTACAATCACAGATGAGTTATAAATCAAGTTTATAAAAGACCTGACTCTAAGGAGGAATAAAAGGAAGCAGTAAATTCATGTCTATGGTATATTTGTATGCGGTATATGAACTTTGACTGAGGCAGTTAAATACTTTGATATAAAAGTAACCATTTTATAATGAATTGGTTTTGCAGAAGTGGTTACTTTTATATCAAAACAAAGTATTTATACCTTTTGTTTCCATTCTTCTTGCTGGCTAGTAAGATATCCATCATTGCACAATGTGTCATTGCATCATGTGCACAAATATGGGTCATGAAGCTCCTGCTGTGTTACACGTGATATATAAACTACCTGCCAAGTAAAGAACTGACAAAGGGCCTAGATACTGCCAAGACACAGATGTTGCTCCTCTAAATCTACAGATCTACACAGGTGAAAGGAAAGATACATACACCGAGATGAAGATACAACCCAGAAAACTTCTACTGCAGCTCTGTTTTCTGCTTTATCACTTAGACCACTAGCATGTTTATTTATCCTTTGTTGACCAGGTTCAGGTTAGTCCCACTAGGCTAGTAGCCTGTTTTCAGGGGATATCTAAGGTGACATTTATACTACTAAGGAAAATTTTGCCATGGTGTTAGTGAACTTCCCCTACTCTTTTCAACAAATGTCATGAGATCTTTTACATCCACCTGAGATACCACTAACTCAAGTGGATAGGACCTCAGTTTAATGTCTCATTTGAAAGACAACACACTCAAGAGTGCACTTTAGTATCAGTTATCCATCTACCTGGTGTGGGATTAGAACCTATGGTATTCAGTACCAAAAGTGAGCATGCTATCTGCTGCACAACTGACTACTACAGGCAAGTTTTATCCAACAGTAGTGTGAATCTAGATGCACTCATTGCTTTTCTTTATATTAGCCATAGCCAATGCATTGGACTGCTTCTTCTTTAGACAAGAATACAATCCACTGGGTCCATGCTCAGACCCTGCAAACCAGGGAATGATCACCCTACTGCATTTCCCGATTTCCATTGAGACATATGATATCTAATTCATTCTGAGACCTTAAAGATATTCTGCTTCTTATATTATGATGAAGACAGTATCTGAGGAATTTAGAGGATTAGGCCGAGGTGGTGCAGTGGTTAGCGTTGTCACCTCACAGCAAGAGGTTTTCCTGTTCAGTTCTCGGCTGGAGCACCTTCTGTGTGGAATCTCAATGTCCTCCCCATGGTCGAGTGATGCATAAAGACATGCAGGTAGGTTTGAAGGTTGGGCATTGGGCTGGCAACTTGGCACCATAAAAATCCACTGCCAATCATTAACGGACTGGTGTTCCACTGTGGCAATCCCTAACTGGGGAAAGCCGAAAGACATTACTTTTACTTTCCATGCTGCAATGTGAGGATGCTCTTTTCACATGCTCTTTTCACATACATTGACCTATATTGTGTATGCTTTTTATTATATAGCTCATTATACATGAAACAGTTGCAAGGAAACTTGCATACTGTTCAAATCAGGATCACTTTAGTTTATTGAAGAGAAACTGACTTCATTACTTTTCACAGAATTCAGCAGTCTGTATGTGGCATGAACTGAATTTCACCTGTGGTTAACATTAAAAAGAATATGGTATTTTAAAATGGCACTTATATTTCTTCAGATTTACATAACCCTCATGTGGTGTTATGACCATGAAGTTGTTATATTAATGTCATGTGGGGTTCAAAATTACTACATTATAATGATTATTTTTGAATGAGTTTTAGTCATATAGATTCAATATATTAATATTCAATCAGATAGCTTTCTGTCTCTTATAGTGGACCTCTTTTACCCACTGTGAGGACCTAAAAATGAAACTCTCAGCTTGAGTCAATTATCCAGTAAATATATTCATCATACGCTATAGTGGGTTTAGTGTATTACTGTAAGTACTGTCTATATGAATGCTACTTTAATGAAAAAGTCAGTCCAAAACAGGATTTGCACAATAAAATCCACATCACCCCACCAGTCCCCTTATTTAATAAAATCAGCTCCAAGAACACTTGTCTTTTAAAGCAAGGTACTTTCCTCCAATGCACAGCAACCTTCATTTGAATTAATCAGTTTTGATTTGAGAGTGAATTTTGCACACTTTCTTCATTAAGTAAATATGAATACATATATACATAAAATGTGAGTGTGTGTGTGTGTGTGTGTGTGTGTGTGTGTGTGTGTGTGTGTGTGTGTGTGTGTGTGTGTGTGTGTGTGTGTGTGTGTGTGTTTGGTAAGCCACCATCTGTTGTGCCATGGTGTCGATTGACCAACATACCCTTCATTGCCGGACCACCAGGTCTTCTTTTGATGGCTAATGGACAACAATGCTCATTCTGTTGGTGGGTGGAGACAGTATCAGGGCTTCTCAGTGTAGGGTCTTACACATTTTTTATAAGGAATTTGTGCTATGAGACATAATTACCCCTGCCATAATTTGCACAATTCTGTCTGCACACCTGAACCATGCTCCTGTGTATGCTTTTCTGTGAAAGCTGTTTTATATCTTTCCCTCTTCAACCTATGCACTGATGTCAAAACTCTCTGTATCACCACTAGAGGTGAAAAGAAAAGGAAGTAATTGCCCACCATCTCTGCTGAGCTAGGTGACTTGGTCATTGACTGCTGTAGGATATTCAGAGGCCAACACTGTGGACACCAGGTCACCAGTCCATCCCTGATGTCCAGCAACAGCAATGAGATGCCCTGCCTGTGCACCAGTGGGAAGGAAAACTATGAATACAATTTCATTGTGTTTAAACCAAACTAAATTTTCCTTCTGAATCATACTTTGTTTTTATATTGATGTCATAAGTATGCATTGTTAAAAACATTTTAAAATGGCTCCCTATTGAAATGCTGAAACTCAAAATTTTAAGCCTGAAAATGTTGAAAAAAAGACCCAAAACACAGGAACACAGCAAGTGTTGAACATTATATTTCTCCATGAAAGTTGTTTTTTGTAGGGGATAAACCCCCTTGCACCTCTCAATGTGGAGGGCAATCCTTCACCTTCCAAATTTATATATACTAGCATTGAGATCACCAGATCACTTCTGTTGTACAGTTTATTTATGGACCCCTGCCATAAATAAACTGTACAACAGAAGGAGGAAGCTACTACATGATAGAGCAAAATCTCTAATAGGGAAGGCATCTCTGATCAGTACTAGCAAAAAATTATGATCCCTCATAAAATTCTCCAAGGCCAGCTTTGAAAGAAAAATTGCACAGGACACCAAAGACAATCATAAGGCTTTTTTCAGTTATGTTAGGAACCTGGGATGCAACTCCCAGACTTGTTCTGAGTTGATTCTAAATGACAAAAAATACACTGAACCCACAAACATCGCCAATATCCTGGCAGACAGGTTCAGTGCAAACTTCTCCACCCCCTCACCCCCATAAGAGAAAGTATCTATCCCGGCAGAGGGCTGCCTCCCAAACATCTCTGATGCTCAGGTGAAGGCTGCCCTCTCCAAAGCAAAAAACAATGCTTCCATGGGACCAGATGGCATCCCAGGTTGCGTCCTACATGAACACCAAGAGGAACTAATCCCTCAAATAAAACAGCTATACAATCTCAGCCTCACTACAGGATATGTGCCCACAGAATGGCGTACAGCAACAGTGGTCCCACTCAACAAAGGTAGAGCCTCTATGGACCCTGGAAACTATCGCCCCATAAGCCTGACTAGCTAAGTCTGCAAGGCTATGGAGAGGATCATCATGGAGCTCATAAACAAAGACATTGGGGACCTACAGACACTAGATCCTACTCAGTTCGGCTTTGTCAAGGGCAGAGCCTGCCTTTTGAACCTGGTTGACTTCTTCGAAACAGTCACCAAAGCCATAGATGAAGGGAAGGTAGTCCACACAGCCTATCTGGACCTTGCAAAGGCATTTGACACAGATAAACTATCCAGCTTCAATATAAACCCCTATGTCACAAGATGGGTTGCAAACTGGCCCAAAGACAGAACCCACAGAGTGAGAGTTGCTGGAGCCATGTCAGACTCGAAACTGGTCACAAGTGGCGTCCCACAGGGTTCTGTCCTGGGACCACTCTTGTTCGGTATATACTTTTCCGAGGTACAGGCAAACGTGGGAGGACTATGGCTCACCAAGTTCGCAGACGACTGCAAACTGGGTGACATAATTGACTCTCCAGCTGACACAAATATCCTTCAAAAAGGTCTCACAGAGGCAGATAACTGGTGCCAGCGCCATGGTTTAAAGCTAAATGCCAAAAAATGTATAGTCATACCCTTTGGCAAAAACAATGTGCCCACAAATTACCAGATAGGCGGAAACCCATTAAGTACATAGAAAGTTATTAGGGACCTGGGGACCCAAGTTGATAGCAATCTCTCCTTTGAAAACCACATTGCCAAAGTGGTTAGAAAGACCTTCTACATAGCCCACCTCATCACGAAGGGTTTCACATCTAGATCAAGAGAGGTAATCGTGCCTCTTTATTTATCCCTCATCAGGCCCATCATAGAATACAATGCCCCTTTTGGGATGTACCTTACCTGACACCTGCAGCAATTAGAAAGACCCCAAAAGTATCTCACCAAGAGGATCAAGGGTCTCAAACAGATGCCATATGATGCTCAGTTAAAAAAACTCCAGCTCTACTCAATTGCATACCACCTACTTCGAGGCGATCTATGCCTGACGTACAAAGCTATGTCAAATCCAGAATTAATGGACATGCTCCACCTCAGTAAATCTAAATCCCTTAGAGCCACATGCTCGAGGGACTTGAACCTCAGCACAGAAATAAATAGAACTTGCTGGAGGGACAGGACCATAACCCTGAGGCTCCCTTCGCTCTGGAATAGAATTCCAGTTCATGTGAAGCAGAGCACCTCAATGAATCTCTTCAAGAAGAATCTCGATAGGTGGATGGAGGATCGTAGGTTTGTCCCAGGGATTACTCCCGTGTCACTATTAGACAGAGGCACAGTAAACTAAACCTTAAAAAGGGCACAGTATACTCAAATCAAGGGGTGGTGTAAGCCATACAGAATCGGGCTAGGCTTATAATTGCCCCAGGGCAGATAGCCAAGTATGAACCTATGAACCTATATCACAGAGAAAAGGGAATATTCCAATGAATTGCAATTTCAGACTTAGGATATGTAAGTCTGCAGTTTTGGTCATTTAGTCTTGGTATGATGGGACTGCAGTGGTGGTGCTGCAGTAGCGTTGTCGCCTCACAATAAGACATTGTCCTGTTTGATTCTCAGCTAGAGCGTCTTCTGTGTGGAGACATGTGTGAATGGGCGTACCTTCGTTGAAGGCTGTGCGTCAGGGCTGGCAACTTGGCACGTAAAAATCTACTGCCAATCATTAGCGGACCGGAGTTCCGCTGTGGCGACCCCTAACCGGGAAAAGCCGAAAGACACAACAACAGTCTTGGTATGATGGGACTCACTAATAAGTCTCTGCATTTCAGACAGTTATCTTTTATTAGACTTATTGATTAATATTTTCTTATCTCTGTGTAAAAATGCTTATATAGACCTTATCACCACATATATTTTCAGAGCTCAAAATGCAAAAAAGTAATATGTTTGCTTTCACTCTATTAAAAATGTATTGCCACTTCCTTGAAAACATTAAAATGTGAAATAATGTTAAAATTTCAGCCTGTGTAACACGCAGCAAACTTTCACAGAATTAAAAATGAGTGAAACCTTTCTAGTCAACCACATATATAACTGCCCCACCCCTGCTAGATCTTTATCCATTCCCTGCTACCTACTTCAGGCCTCTTTTGATCTATGCATCACTTTGTACTCCACATCAAATGAAGACACAAGTTTCATGGACATACTACTCTTTCTATAAAGTAATCTCTTCCCATTAATTTTTGAACTGATTTCTTTCAGTTATCCAGTTTTGCTCTTTTGCTTTTTTTTCTACGCCATTTACCCATTTTCTGAGAATTCCCAATATACAGATTTGTCTACTCATCATTGCTTAACTGAGTAAAAGTGGGCTGGTCCATAAACCTTTCTTAGCCATGATGTGGGCCACAAGGGCAGGGCAAATATAATATCTATATTTCTATGTCATCCATCTATCAAACTATATCTGTCCATCTGACTGCCAATAAATATGTGTTATGTAGTCTATGCCATCTATCTATCTATCTATCTATCTATCTATCTATCTATCTATCTATCTATCTATCTATATCTGTCCATCTGCCTGTCAATAAATATGTGTTATGTAGTCTATGCCATCTACCTATCTATCTATCTATCTATCTATCTATCTATCTATCTATCTATCTATCTATCTATCTAGATCTGTTCATCTGTCTGTCTATAAATATATGTTTTGTAGTGGCTGCTGAGATGACAGAACTGTTATTTTGAGGTGCTGCTTATAGCTAAGATAATATGGGACAAAGCTGATGTCTGAACATATAATCTATGTATTATGGTAGTACAAAACTGCAATAATATTGATTTTCTGCTGCTGTTACACGAAAGACTTAATGTGATAGATGTTTGCATCTCACAGATGTGGATTTTATGACCAAGAGTGGAAACTCTTAGGGAGGCCCTGTCAAGGAGGATCTTTGGAAAACTACCAGAAGAACTGATAGAGGCACCATGAATCTACTCAGAGTACTGGGAGCATAACTTTGGATTTTCTCAAGGAGTATTAGGAGCTTAACTGTAGATGTATTTGGGATTATTAGGTTGTTTGACCAGAGCTGCAGTATAAAGGAATGATGTTTCTTTAATGTGGAAATATAAATGAGCAGAAATTATGTTAAATAGAAGTATGCTTATTTTATTCTAAGATGAAACTAAGCATTAATTTGACTTTTACACTGTAAGAGAACTGCATTTAAAGAAATAAACTGTCTGCAGTGTATTACACTTGATAGTCTGATGGTTTTGACAGACACAATTTAATCACTATCACTATCTACTGAATTACATTTATTTCATTTCTACATTACAGCATGTGAGTACAGAAAATACTGTGACTTAATTGCACCACCCCAGAAAAAAGAGAGAGAAAGAGACCTGTTTTGTTTTGTGAGGAAACTGTTACACTTTGTCAAGATGCAGAAACTCATAGAAACTCTTGGGAAGGCAAACGTGAACATTTGTCAGCACACGGTATAACTTCAAGAGAGGGGTGAGATTATTCACATGAGGAGGAGGGCTTGGCATAATGGTTAAGGTCTTTCCTTAACAAAGTACAAGGTTTGAGGCTAACCTTTGATTATTAGCTAGGCTTCTAATAGTCTGCAGACTGATAGCTGTCTATGACATTCACTTTCCAGAAACAGATGCATATGATAGACACTGCATTAACGACTCGAAAGACCATACTACCAATACATAAACTGAATAACAATTAGATCATTAAAGCCTACCTTGTAACTTTTGAAAGATATGCCACCCAGGAGAATTGGGCTTAGCTCAGTCTGCATTGACATAAATGTTGTCTTCTTAGCTCAGAGGGGAAGCACTCAAAGCATTTATAGACTTGAAAATCTTGAATATCTGGGCTACAAAAAAGGGAGAACTTCTTGGCTTACTGTGGCTGGTGTGCTGGAAACATAAGCAGTGAAATGTCATAACTGGACATTTACTTCAAGACCACAAATTTCTGATCTAAAACATATTTTCAGCTTATAGTTAGAAATGTAACTGAACAACAAAATAATGGAAAAAAAACATTTTATTATTTTGAGTAGTTATTCATATGATGATAGATAACTTGCAACTACTTTTTCTTTTAGACGCTGCATCCTATAGTCTGGCCAAAACTTTTATTCAATATTTTGATAGATGTGAGATACAAGTTTTTTTTTTTTTTTTATCAAGAGGGAAGAAAAAAGCTTTTTGTTTAAATTCTGCTTACATATTTTAAGCTGCATTTTTAGTGACCTGTGTTGTGGTACTTTTTGTACTTTCTGTTTTTTGTCCATTTATCTGTTTGCATTTTTTTAGTTTGTTTCGCAAGCTTAGTCTTATATGTTCAGCTGTAGTTGCTTGAAAATTGTGTATTACTGAAAGGTTTAGCTTTGTTTATGCATTACACTGGCAGCTTTTTTTGTACTTTTGAATCTAGTCTGGACAATCTTGCAGCTTCTTTCACACTTGTGGCAGAACTATGATCTGCTGCTGGATTTAACCCTCATTTAATCATTCATTACAGGGTTACTGGTAAATTTCTGCATGGTCTTATGTCTTAGTCTGTGGTAGTTTGGCAGAAATGGCAGTATTGTGAATTATACTTTAGGGTATTTGCTTCAGTACTTTTATAACTGCATATACCTGACTGAAATTGTATTCCAGTAATCCAGTGCCTTCTCTGGTTGGTTTGCAGCAGTAGCAGTATTATGACTTCAGCAACAGGATTTGTGCTTCAGTACTTTTTATAGCTGTATATATCCAATTAACGTTGCATTATTGTGTCTTTCTGTTTACCTTGCTACTGTTTTTGCCATGTTCTTTGAGTTTGCTCCACCCCTCACTGAGGCATTAAGCTAAAAGTTTCTGAAATTTTAACCACAGGACTTGAGCTCCAGTTTGAAAATTGTCTCCAGTCCTCCCACTCTTTTTTTGTTGTGGTTTTAAAAAGACCATGTCTGTGGCCTCTGCCCCTTATGGTAATCTAACTTTCAGAGTCCCTTCACCCTCTCTTTCATTGATATTGTCTGTTGTGTAACTTATTTAAGTACTTTACCATGTGTTGTTTTTCATATATAGATACTACTAAGTGCCATCCCTGCAAACCAATATTGAACTTGCGTAAATCTCCCTTACTACAAGTTATCTCCTGTTCATTTTCTCAGAACTCCCATCTGCTTGGCACCCTAGCCACACTCTCATACCTCCTGCCACACTGTCGTAGGTCTTGTCAGAAACCGTGAGGAAACCACCTACAGGGATGAAGTGGAGCATCTGATAGGCTTGTGCGACAGCAACAATCTGGCCTTAAATGTAAGCAAGACCAATGAATTAATAGTGGACTTCAGGAAGACTCAAGAGATACATCAGCCTCTGGAGATTAAGGGAGTGGCAGTGGAAAGAGTCAGAAACACCAAGTTCCTGGGGGTGCACATCTCAGATGACTTATCCTGGTTGACTCATATTAGCCAGACAGTGATGTAGTCACAACAACGTCTGGACTTCCTACGGAAACTGACGAAGGCAAACCTGTCTCAGTCCATCCTCAAAACCTTCTACAGGAGACCCATCATGAGTATCCTCTCAAATAACATAATGGTTTGGTATGGTAACTGCAAAGCATCTGACTGCAAGGCTCTCCTGAGGGTAGTGAGGATAGTGGAAAAAGTCATTGGTTCCTCGCTCTCATCCATGGATGATCTGCATGAGACTCGGTGTATGGGAAGGGCTAGGAAGATAATCAATGATCCCACTCATCCTGCCTATAGGATGTACTTCCATCTTTCCTTGGGGAGGCAGTATCACAGCTTACACTGCAAAACATCTAGACTGAATAAGAGCTTCTTCCCTCTATCCATAAGGCTGCTGAACTTGAATGCCAGGCATGACAGTGAATAATTAGATCAATATGCCACTTGCTATGAAGTATCAGCTATAGTAATGACTCTGGCAAATTTCTTCAATAACTAGTATGGTTAGCCTGATTTCTTATGCTATTACTTCCAGAATGTGCAATAGTCAGGAGTGACTCACCACTCCATACATGTGCAATATGAACATCAGAACATATCATACTACAACTGATGAAGTGCAATATTCTAAGCAATCACAATGTGAAGTCATAGTCTTCCAATACCTACTAATATAATACTGTCTAATGTCTTCCTTTCCAAATGTGGCAATTTATTGTGTTGTTAATATTTTAATTATTACTGTATGTGCATTAGTCTTACTGTCATTCAAACTATGTGTTCATTGTTATGTCTTGCATGGGGACCAAAGCAATGTAAATTCATTCAGATTGCACTGCTTGTGTATATCTGATTAGCAATAAAGTTTACTTTGACTTTGACTTTGACTCTGAAGGGGTCCTGAGGTAATCATGTTTCATCCTTGGTGGATAAGAGATTTATTTTATTGTTTTGCACTTCAGTTTACTGTTTACAGTGCTACTGCTTTATATTTGCTTTATTTGTTGATTTTGCCTTTAAATCATTTTAAAGGTCTCTAATATGTGAAGTTGCCTTGTCAAGGTAGTTTAAATTTATTTGTAGCATTACATTAGCAAACAATATTTACAGTGCAATCATCAAGAAGTTAGTAGTACCTTGTACAGACACAAATGCCCAGAAAGTAAATTTTTTCTGTAAAGCATCCCTAAGAGTTGAAACATGTTACTTAGTGTGGCTAAAACAAAGCCATTTGCAGTGACAAGCATAGATCAGCTAGTTTATACATTAAACAGCACTACTATCAAATCTTAGCACAATCAAACCTAGTGCAGTGCCAAACCTCAGGGACCACACATGGAGACCTCTGTATGATACAGTCCTCAGCCTATAGTAGTTCACTCAAATACAGGTCTTGACAACATGAATATGCAATTTCCAAATGTCTCAGTAGCCAGCTTTGTACAATGGGCATCCTGAGACAATAAAGTGATTGTCTCATGTTCACAGACAACCATTTAATCCTTAAAGAAACAAATACAGTCTTGAGAGGTGCACATACACAATTTCACTGGAGGCAAAAATCTTGCATACAAACAAGGTTGTCAAGAACACACACACTCTGCATCCCCCCCCACATAGTGTGCACCACACACATATACCAACCTATGCTGAGACAATAAAAAACAATCTTCACAAACCTCAAAAACCTCCTATGCCTTTAAACAGTAATGCATATATTTAGTAATCTCTAAAGCACTCGCGAAAAGCAACACCAAACATCACATATACTCCTACACCCAGTGGAGCCCCAAGATCAAAGGCCATAAGGCAGTCAAGCACAGTAGTCAGCTGTCTTGTCATAGGGGCTTCATTGTACTACACGCAGGTGTCCCACTCAGAAGACTGGACGAGAAGAAGATAACGATTAGTTGCATATCAGGAGCCAGAAGCTGCCATGTTATGTGTGCACTAAAATCACTAGACCACAGATACCAGTATAATTATTTCATAGTCCATGTGAGAGTTAACGACTTAACATGTACTTTCCTGGACTATTTGAAGAGAGAAGTTGTTGATCTCTCTGAATATGTGTCTCAGGCAGGTATGTGCCTTGCATTGAGCAGCATTCTACCTTCACCAAGGATGATGCCAAAGTATGAATAAAATATAATTGACTTCAATAACTGGCTTACTTTTATGGTGTCTTTCCCAGGGGATTCAATATTTGTCAGCATGGAAAGACATGGTTAACAGACCCTGCTGCTTTGTGAAGGGTGGTTTGCACCTGTCTCCCCTAGACTTCTGAATATCGGCTACAACTTTATCCACCCCCTTAGAACTTTTTTATGCAATGCCAAATTGGCAAACATACTAACATAGCAAATAAAACCCAAACAATCCTAAACGTGTTACTGCTGAATGCTAGGAGCCTTAAAGAAGAAAATCCACACTGTACAAGCTCTACTCACTCTGCAGTATATAGACATGTCTGCCGTTACCGAGATATGGTTTAAATTCACAAAAGTACTCCTGCAGTGCAAGACTTCAGTGTCTTCCACTCATTCAGACCCACAGCTGCACAGACAGGGACAAAAGGTGGAAGAGTCTTAATCTATATTAGCAATAAGCATAACTCTACATTGAGTCAACAGGATGATTTCCTGAATTTTATCCATGTGCAAAAAACATAGACTAAGTCACAGACTATACCCTGTCAAGCTATTGGTCACCCTGTATGTCCATAGAATCCCATCACTCAAACCTATACCTACTGGAGATACTCACCATTAAACCAAATACCCTACTCATGAGAGACTAACTACTCCTCTTATAGATTGTGAAATATATGCTGCCTCATACTTGTAGCTGCAACAATTCCTGGACTATATTAACACAAATACCCTTGACCAGATTATGTGCATACCCAACACAGGTTCAAACATACTGCATCTTGTAGTCATGAATATGGAAGAGCACTGCAATTTCCCCCTATATCACCTCCTCACTGATGAGGTCAGACCACAAGGCTGTTTCCTTTGAAATAAAAATCAGCTCGGAAACCCCAGCAAACCCTGTAACAGTTAAGAACTATTCCAAAGCACACTGTAGCCTATTAAGCAATAGTTTATCAATAGTTTATCAATAGTTTATCAAAACTCAGTGTCTCTCCCAACCCCAAGTTCATGACAACATATGTGGAATTGTTCACAGAGACCTTGTACCACCATGTAAATAGCTGTATAGTAGAGGCTGCTGTATGTACAAGAAGTAAACCCAAAACAAACTCTATAAACAAACCACACTGATGGAATTTTACCCTTAGTAGTGTATATAACAAAAGGAAGAAAGTCATGGCTAAAATCAGGAAGAACAACTCTCATAATGATAGGCGCTCTCTAGTTAAACTACACAGGAAGCTAAGAAGACTAATTAAGTCCAACAAAGCATGTTATGAGGTCAAGATAGCCTCACAGGTTAAAGACAACCACAAGGCCTTCTACAGCTTTGTCTAAAACCTCAAAAGCAACATATAGTACTGGTGGTCAATGGTGCCATCTTCACTGAGCAGAGTGACAGTGAATTTTCTAACAAATTCAGCTCAAACTTCACCCCACATTCCCCCATCTATCTCCATGAAATACCTACTAGCATAACCCCTCCTGACTATTAACAGGGAGCAGGTCGAGGTGGCACTCACTAAGTACAGAAACAGAGCCTGAATGGCAATATCTCAGAATGCCTTCTGAATAGCTGGAAACATGTCCTGTCAGGACCACATCAGTCATGTTTAAACTATAGCTTCAACACTGGCTTTTTACCTTGAGAACGGAGGACTGCAATGGTTATCCCACTTCATAAGGGTGGACTATCAACTCGTCTAATATGCAAAGCCATGCAATGAATTATCATGAAAATGATCAGAAAAGGCATAGGCAACCCTCAGATACTGGACCCAATCCAGTTTGGCTTTGGCAAGGGAAGATCATGTCACTAAACCTGGTGGACATCTTTGACAAGGTTGCTAAGGCAATGGATGGGGTGAAAATGGTGCATACTGCCTCCTTGGACCTGGCTAAGGCATTTGATATGATACTTCATTTGGGTATAGTTGATAAACTCACTGGACTGGGTATAAACCCCTACATAACTTAATGGATTGTCAGCTGTCTCACAAACAGGACCCAGGAAGTCAAGATTGGCAATACCACCTCCATTAAGACACCAGTCACCAGTGGAGTACCTGAGGGCTCTACGCTGGGAACGCTATTATTTGGCATCTACTTCTCAGAGGTAAAGGCTAATGTCAAGGGCCTTTGGCTGACCATGCTTGCAAATGATTGCAAATTGGGAGCTATCATAGATTCCCCCATGATGAAAACATTTTAGAAGTGGGTCTAGCACAGACAAATGATGGGTGCCAAAGTCACAGACTAAAATTCAATGCCAAGAAATGCATTATAGTGCCTTTTGGAAAAACTGCCACCCAGGCTAGGCTACTCACTCCATCAGTAAGATACCCCTAAGAGGTGACCCAGTAGTTAGGGATCTGAGAACATATGTAGAAAGTAATTTGGTCTTTGACAAACGTGGCCAAAGTAGTAAGAAAATCATTCCATGTTTTCCAACTTATAAGTAAGCACATAGCATATAGGAACAAGGAAATCATAGAGTCCTTTTATTCAGCACTTATCAGACCTATTATTGAGTATAATCCCACCTTTGGCATGTACTTGGCTAGACATGTTCAATAGTTGGAAAACCCACAAAGGTTGCTTACCAGGAGAAACAATGGTATAAACACTTTGTCTTATACAGATTGCCTTAAATCCATGCCTCTATACTCTGCCTCTTATGGGCTACTGAGAGACAGTCTAGGCCTAGTGTACAAGGCATTCCTGGATCCAGCTCTAATAGACCTTTTGCACATCAGGAAAATAAACAGCATCAGAACCACTAGACCCAAAGATTTAAATTTTGCATGTGACTTAAATAAGACACGTTGGAGAGACAGATATGTGCCTCAGAGGATCCCCATGATTTGGAACAGGCTCTACATCCATGTGAAGTAGAGTTCATCCATGGCATTGTTTAAGTGTAACCTTGACGAATGGATGGAAATCAGAAATTCACCTTGGGTCTGGGCCCATGTCCCTGACAGACAGAGGCAGACAGTAATGCCCAAACTAACACACCCCATAATGTTTAGAAACATCTTTACTAACATACCCCCCCCCCAATAAACACCCATGATACAAAGGGACACAATTGCTTTGGCTTGCACAATTAGGCTTATAAAGGCCCTGGTGGTTGTTAGCCTAGTATATAACTATGAACCCATAAACATGTGAACAAATGTATACATTCTTTTCTTCTTTTTTCACCTTCATCTTATCTAAATGCCAAGGTACATGACACAGTCTCAGAAATGCAGCATAGCAGAACTATATGAATGTCAACTGAAAACATGTGAACCTGATGGCCATCCCATTTTGCTAGTGTTGCATGATCTTGTATCAGTCTAACATACCACTGTCTATGTGATAACATTTGCTGGGGACTGATTTTTATTTTACTCTACTGACTTTAAGTAGATGTAAACTCAGCTACATGATAAGCATATTTTTAAATAAAAGTTAAAATTGTAACATTTATTAGAGTGTGACATAATGATTAAAATAATCATGATGTTAGAGCCCCACATGTTATATAATCCAAATGCCTAGGGTAATACATGTTAGAGAAACAGCTAACTCCTGTGCATTGAATGATAAGGGCTAGTATCAATAAAGGAAGATAAACAATTATTTACAGATGTATGAAAGTTGAGAATAATCAGTGACTCAACAAGCTGCCCACTTACCTTTGGTTCTGAAAGATCAGAAGACTGTGGGCCCTATTGTCACTCCTAATTTTCAGACTATTTACACCTGTATGGTGTGTGTGTGTGTGTGTGTGTGTGTGTGTGTGTGTGTGTGCGTGCGTGCGTGCGTGCGTGCGTGTGTGTGTGTGTGTGTGTGTGTGTGTACGTGCTGTCTTTCAGATGAGATGTTAAACTGAGGTCCAATATGCTTGAGTTGCTTGTAGCTCAAATGGATGTAAATGATTATACAACACCTATTGAAAAGAATAGGCATTGTTTTATTTATATAGACATTTTAAAACATCACACCCCATCCATTCTATTTAAATTTTGATAACATTTACAATACTACAACATTCACAGTATTCATATTTATAGTGTTTTACACCTGCAGTTTCACAGACTTTAACATCTTTCATTCTATCTCTTATTCATTTCTCCACAACCATCTTTCTATCCCAACCAACTCAGCTTCATCATTCCTATTTTATTATGCAATAATTTATCATCAGACGGTGTCTCGGGCTGCGTCCTACATGAACTCCAAGAAGAGCTAAACCCAAACCTAAAACTACTGTTCAATCTCAGCCTTACTACAGGATATGTACCCAAAGAGTGGCGTACAGCAACAGTGGTCCCTCTCCACAAAGGTGGTGCCTCAACGGATACTGGAAACTATCGCCCCATAAGTCTCACTAGCTTGGTCTGCAAAGCTATGGAAAGGATCATCATGGACCTTATAAATAAAGATATTGGGGACCTACAGACACTGGATCCTACCCAGTTCGGCTTTGTTAAGGGCAGATCCTGACTCTTAAACCTGGTTGATTTTTTTGAAACAGTCACCAAGGCCATTGACAAGGGGAAGGTGGTCCACACAGCCTACCTGGACCTCGCAAAATCCTTCGATACAATACCTCACTCGGGCATTATAGATAAGCTCACCAGCTTAAATATAAACCCCTATGTCACTAGATGGGTTGCAAACTGGCTCAAGGACAGAACCCACATGGTTAGAATAGCTGGAGCCATGTCAGACTCCAAACCAGTTACAAGTGGCGACCCACAAGGCTCAGTCCTGGGACCTCTCTTGTTCAGTATATATTTCTCGGAGGTACAGGCCAACATGGAAGGACTGTGGCTGACCAAGTTCGCAGATGACTGCAAACTGGGTGCCATAATAGACTCTCCAGCCGACACAAGCATCCTCCAAAAGGGCCTCATAGAAACAGACAACTGGTGCCAGAGCCATGGCCTCAAGCTAAACGCCAAAAAGTGTATAGTCATCCCCTCTGGCAAAAACAAAGTGCCCACAAATTACCACATAGGTGGTAATCCATTAAGTACAGAAGAAGTAATTAGGGACCTGGGGACCCAAGTTGATAGCAATCTCTCATTTTACAACCACGTGGCCAAAGTGGTTAGAAAAACATTTTATATAGCCCACCTAATCATGAAGGGATTCACATCTAGATCAGGGGAGGTCATCATGCCTCTTTACTCATCCCTCATCAGGCCCATAATTGAGTACAATGCCCTTTTGGGATGTACCTTACCAGACACCTGCAGCAACTGGAAAGACCCCAAAAGTACCTCACCAAGAGGATCAAGGGGCTCAAACAGATGCCGTATGCTGCCTGGTTAAAGAAACTCCAGCTCTACTCAGTGGCATACCGCCTGCTCAGAGGCGATCTGTGCCTGATGTATAAAGCCATGTCCAACCCGGAATTAATGGACATGCTGCACCTCAGAAAATCCAAATCCCATCGAGCTATGCGCTTGAGGGACTTGAACCTCAGCACTGAAATAAATAGGACATGCTGGAGGGACAGATTCATAACCCAGAGGCTCCCTTCACTCTGGAATAAAATCCCAGTCCAGGTTAGGCAGAGTCCCTCATTGACTCTCTTCAAGAGGAATCTTGATGAGTGGATGGGAGATCGTAGGTTTACCCCGGGTATCACTTCTGTGTCACTGTTAGACAGACGCACAGTATACTAACCTCGAAAAAGGGCATAGCAAAATTAATTTAAAATGGGTGGCGAAAGCCATACACACTCTGGCTAGGCTTATAAATGCCCTAGGGCAGATAGCCTAGTATGAACCTATGAACCTATGAACCTATGAACATCTTCTTTTCCACAGCACCCATGCTATTACCATTAATATCCTACCCCATTTGTCAACATGTTTTTGTTTTTATATTTAGCATGTTTGTCTTTTGGCTTTTCCCGGTTAGGGGTCGCCACAGTGGAACTCCGGTCCGCTAATGATTGGCAGTAGATTTTAATGAACGCCAAGGTGCCAGCTCGACATTCAACCTTCAACGAAGGCACGCCCATTTACACATGTCTTTCGAATGCCCACCCAACCGCGGGGAGGACATGCAGACTCCACACGGTACTCCCCGCACTCCAGCTGAGAATCGAATGGGAGAACCTCTTGTTGCGAGGCAACAGTGCTACCGCTGCACCACCGTGGATTATATGTTTTTATATTTAGCATATAATATTATATCCATGTTTATATTTTGAAAACCTTCCCATTTATACTCATTTTGAACATTTTTTCCAAATGTATTTATTCTTTTTACAATCCAAAATAATTATTTGTCATTTTTTTATTACAATCTTTAAAATTTCTCTCTGCCACTGCTTGATATGGCATAGTACTTTTTACATACAACTTGTCTAATAATAATTTCCAGAAAAAGTCTCCAGCCTCATAATAAAACTTCAAATCTTTCCCTTCTAGTTTGATTGTTTTTTAATCTCATTCTTATGATGTTTCCATGGATATATTAACTAATGTTTTTCCACTATTACATTATACCATTCCTTCCTATCTGTTTTAACTTCATCAATATAATTTTTTCCATCAATTTATCTTATAATCATATTCTTTTTATAATCTCCACCTTTGTATTGCTTTTCATTCCCTTATGTTTTCCATCTTCCCATGTTTCACATACAGTATTTCCGTATCAGGCTACCTTCTTCATATTTTTAATACTCCGACTCTGTAACTTGGATTTCATTATCAAAAGCACAAACACAAATTACCAGCAATAGTCCAAAGATCATCCAAAAATGAAAATCAATTAAGCAAAAAAATCCAGATGACCACCACGGCTTAAAACAGGTTTATTTAGACAAGCACTTTCACATAGAACAAGCCACGCTTTCTCAAGTCTTCAATAAAACAGTAAAAGTCCCTACACATTTTATATCAAAAGCACTATCAATTAATCAATTAAATACATCATTAAAATAAATCCAACCCTTAAAATACATCAATTAAGTCTACAGCTAGTGTTACATCCTATTTAAGTGAGCGAGCTTCTAGCTCAGGTTTAATGCAAACATAGTTGTTAAGCCCAGGGTATACATGAGCTTGCAGCTTTAATATCCACTTTAATTCAATTCTTTCAATTAAATTGTTTAAATTGCCCCCTCCTCTTGTCATTATTAACAATTTGTAAGACTCTAAACCTAAAATTGTATGAAGGGAATTCCATTGTATGCTTAGCTAAGGCATTTAATTTGTTCTTATTTGTTACATCATACATATGCTGATAGATTCTGTCTCTGAGCCGTTTCTGTGTTTTCCCTATATAGAAACATGTACATCCAGTCCACTCTGCCATATATATTAAGCTAGTTGTTCTACAAGTAGCATAGAATCTAGGCTGAAATATGAAGAACCAAATAAAAGACTTTCGGCTTTTCCCAGTTAGGGGTTGCCACAGCGGAACTCCGGTCCACTCATGCTTGGCAGTGGAATTTTACAGTGCAGAGTTGCCAGCCCAACACCCAACCTTCAACAAAGGCACACCCATTCACGCTTGCACCTACCTGCATGTCTTTAATATCACATGGGTGTTTAAATTCTTGTACAGAAGAAACATATTGACACATTTTGCATTTATTGCAAGGATATGTTCCAAGCTTCAGTGGGGACACGGTGTTCTTCAGCCGATCATTACAAAGTAACTGTTTTAAATTGCTCTTGTTCTTATATACAAAACTGGATACCCTACCTATGACATTTTCTGTTTCCTTATCAGTTATCAGGAAATGCCAGTTATTCTTAATTATATCACAAACCTTGCTAGTGTCACTAGCATACTTAGTAACAAAACGTACTTTATCATTATGCTTGAAATTACTTGTAGAACAACTAGCTTAATATATATAGCAGAGTGCACTGGATGTACATGTTTCTATACAGGGAAAACAGAACCGGCTCAGAGACAGAATCTATCAGCATATGTATGATGTAAAAAATAACAACAAATTAAATGCCTTAGCTAAGCATACAATGGAATTCCCTTCAAACAATTTTAGGTTTAGAGTCTTACAGATTGTTAATAATGACAAGAGAGGGGGCAATTTAAACAATTTAATTGAATAAATTGAATTAAAGTGGATTTTAAAGCTGCAAGCTCATGTATACCCTGGGTTGAACAACTATGTCTGCATTAAACCTGAGCTAGAAGCTCGCTCAATTAAATAAGATGTAACCTAGCTGAAGACTTAATTGATGTATTTTAAGGGTTAGATTTATTTTAATGATGCATTTAATTGATTAATTGATAGTGCTTTTGATATAAAATGTGTAGGGATTTTTACTGTTTTACTGAAGACTTGAGAAAGCGTGGCTTGTTCTACATGAAAGCGCCTGTCTAAATAAACCTGTTTTAAGCCGTGGTGGTGATCTGGATTTTTTTTTTGCTTCATCAGTTTTCTAGTAAACATATATACAGTCCCTAACTTTCCCAATATAAATGTAGTTAACATATATATATATATATATATATATATATATATATATATATATATATATATATATATATATATATATATGTGTGTGTGTGTGTGTGTGTATATAAACAACAACTGTCTTTTGACTTTTCCCGGTTAGGGGTCGCCACAGTGGAACTCCGGACCGCTAATGATTGGCAGTAGATTTTTACGTGCTGGCTTGCCGGGCCTAATGCACAACCTTCAACAAAGGAACGCCCATTCATGCATGTCGACACAGAAGACGCTCTAACTGAGAATTGAATGTGCAACGTCTAACTGTGAGGTGACAACGCTACCGCAGCACCACCAGCGCAGTTTGTGTGTGTGTATGTATATATATATATATATATATATATATATATATATATATATATATATATATACATATATATATATATATATATATATATATATATATATATAGAGTTTCAGTTTACAATTCCGAAATACTTAAATATGGAAATTCAGTATCTCAAGACTGTAAATTTGAAAACTTAAAAACCCGAAACTCCAAAAGAGCAAAATTCAAAATTGTGACTGCCCACATGCACAATCCACACACAAATAAGCACATATACACCTTCTTCCCTACACTACAAACCAACACAACACACACAAATACAACAAAACAAACAGACGCGTGGATCCTACATATAAGCAAGCTGTGCCCCCCACACCCCACTACTTATATATACTAACTCCGACTAAAAACACAAATACACAAAAAACACCACTACACATTCTACACTCCCCTTGTACAAACACACATCACATATGTACATATGTCACCACTCTCAACACTTACACACTCACAATCTTATCTACCTACCCTAACCCACACCTCAAAACTCCAAACATACTCACACACACTAAAATCCCTACCTAAAACCCCTAGTAAAACATCACTTACTTGAATCCCCAGCTACATCTACATACCAGACTGCACATCACGAACACAGGGAATCCCATGTCATGTATGTGCCTCCACAACCGCAGATTCGACATTTCCGCATTCAGCATTTCCACATTCGGCATTCTGCACTTTTGCGCAAGTGCAGTTTCGACACTTCGTCTCAAGCTACTAAAGTTTGATATTTCAGTAGTTTGAGATTCTGAAGTGAAACCATATATATATATATATATATATATATATATATATATATATATATATATATATATATATGGATATAGGTCATAAGATCGACAGCCACATTCACCGACAACAAAAACATCGACACCACATTATCGACAAACCATAAACACGACACCTCACATGCCCGACAAACAAGTAACCGACGGTCCACAAACACGAAACCCCATACACTGCACACACCACAATAACAACAATCAACTAACAAAACACATCCCCTTATCCAAAACCACACACAGAACACAAGCACACCAAACTCCTCACAAACCCACACTAAACCTCACACACACAACTATGTACAACCCTTACCCAAACCCTTACCCTAAGGTCCGTCACTATCGCACACTCAGCTAACCCGCGCCCTAACTCACTTAACCCCTAACCCAAAATACCACTACCAAGACACTTACATAACCTGCTCTAACCCTAACTCACTTAACCCGCCTAACCCAAAAATACCACTACCGACACTTACATAACCCGCCCTAACCCTAACTCACTTAACCCGCCTAACCCAAAACATACCACTACCGACACTTACCTAACCCGCCTAACCCTAACTCACTTAACCCACCCCTATCCCCACAGACTGTCACTATCCACACTTACCTTATCGCACTAACGTCCGTCACCACCGCATACTCACACAGCCTTCTTTCCAACTCACTATCCCTGGCGTCGGCATGTTCATCCGTAGCGTCGGTCTTCCGAGTGTCGATCATCTGGCACCCGCTAATCCATTGTCGGTGATGTCGGCTGTCGATCTTCTAACCTAGACCCATATATATATATATATATATATATATATATATATATATATAGATATATATATATATATATATATATATATATATATATATATATACACATATACATATATATATACCTTCTTTACAAGGATAATATAAAGGCTTCCACCAACTAACATCTTTATTTCATCCAGATTATTTTTCATTAGTCTACTATTCTATTATTTTTCTGCTTTAGTCAAACTTAATTCCTAATATAATTATTTAATTTCTAGCAAAATATATTCCATTTATATTTTTGATTCGCCTTTACAGTTGCCCTATTTAACCTTAATCAGCCTTTAGTTAATGTCCTTTCCATCATTATCACTGTTTCTATGAGCCATAATGTATTACAATAACTAAATCACCTTTTTCCACTTCCCATCCTGCTTCTCGCATTTCACCAATACATGTTTGTATTATTGCATTCATTATTAGCACAAATAAATACATACTCAATGGACACCCTGCTTCACCCTTTTTTCAAATTTTTCTTTTCTAACCAACCAACCATTTACCACAACCTTCACCCAAGACATTTCATATTGTCACCTCACAGTTAGATGTTGCCCATTCGATTCTCAGTTAGAGCATCTTCTGTGTAGCGACATGCGTGAATGGGCATTCCTTCATTGAAGGTTGTGCATTAGGCCCGGCAAGCCAGTACGTAAAAATCTACTGCCAATCATTAGCGGAGCGGAGTTCCGCTGTGGTGACCCCTAACTGGGAAAAGCCAAAAGACACACACACACACTATAATTATTTTCCCAAGCCCATAATTCTCTAAAATATCTGACATTGTCTCATGACTTACTGAATCAAATGCTTTGCTACATCGTGTGGAATCAACATTACATTTTTATTCTCTCTTAAAATAGCATCTAATATTTATTTTATTATTGCTAACATTTCCTTAACTTGTTTTCTCTTTACATTGAAAATCCATTTCCTTAGCACTTCTTCCAAAACATTTTTGTGTCATTTTAGAAAGATTTTGTAATCAGTATTTCCAGAGTTAATGGCCTCCAATTCTTTATATTTTGTGATTTTTCTTACATGTAGTCTTAATCATCCCACCATATAGTCTTTCATATTCTATTCCTTGCACTCATTCGCATATAATATCCATAACTTCATCCATCCAAGCCTTGTGCTGATTATTTCTGCCCTTAATTTAGAATGTCTTCTAGTTCTTTCATTTTAATTCTTTCTTCCAACTTACATTTTGCTCTAGCCAAAATTGTCTTTACTTTGTACCTTCCCCCTTTAAATGTCCTCCTTCTTATCCAGTGCTTCTACAACCATTTTCTGCTATCTCCATAATTTCTTCTTGCTTACGTTTTACTAACCCATTCTCATTTTCCATTCTATCCATAGTATCTTTCCTTCTTTTTACCTCCTTTCTTAAAATTTATGAAACTTGTTCCTTCTTTCCCTTCAAAAATATTAATGTTTGTACAACATTGCCTTGTTTTTTGTTCATATTGTTTATACATTTTTCTACTTTTCTGACTGTAATAGTTTCTTTTTTTCATTCCTTTCTCAAAATCTTTTAGCATGTTTTTATATTCCACTTTACTTCTTTTTACCATTTTCTCTATGTCTAAAAAAGTCTTTCTATATTCACCTTTAAAAATCCCCACAACTGTGAGCAGCTTTCATGAAATAAACTCACTGTCATGAGATCTTTTCATAGCCTACTGCCTTTCCCTTTCATTTCTTCCTGTCATGTGATCTTTTCATAGCCTACTGCCTTTCCCTTTCATTTCTTCCTGTCATGTGATCTTTTCATAGCCTACTGCCTTTCCCTTTCATTTCTTCCTGTCATGTGATCTTTTCATAGCCTACTGCCTTTCCCTTTCATTTCTTCCGGTCATGTGATCTTTTCATAGCCTACTGTCTTTTCCTTTCATTTCTTCCTGTCTACTTAAATCACCTGGTAACCATGTTATTCCTTTTCCTTCTTTTATTATTTCTTCATTATCAATTTGCACAGTCCATATTGCCCTATAATCTGAAAAGTCTACTTCTTCTACCTTACTGCCCACTTTCTTTATGTCACCTGAATACATAACATAACCTATCTCAGTTTCAAAATTCTCCTTTCATGTGTCCATTCTCTACTTTTTCCTTTTCTCAGATTTTCATATCATATCACTTATTTTATCACTCTATACTATTGTAGTACTTTCTTTTTTTTTACTTTACAGTTAAAGTCATTGTTGTTACCACTGGCTTGTTTACTATCACATACTTTTTGTAATTCTTAAAACATTTTTTTCTTTCTGACTTTGTTTATATACACATATATTACTATTAGCCTCACACAATTTCAATTTTTTAAGTCACATATCATAGGTTCATAGGTTCATAGGTAGATACTAGGCTATCTGCCCTAGGGCATTTATAAGCCTAGCCAGAGTGTATTTGGCTTCCGCCTCCCTATTAGATTAGCCTACTGTGCCTCTGTAAAGTAGGTCACAGAAGGTACCCTTTTAAGATTAGTTTACTGTGCCTCTGTCTAGCAGGGACACAGAAGAGATCCCAGGGGTGAATTTGCGATTTCCGATCCACGCGTCCAGATTTCGCTTGAAGAGGGTTAGCGAGGGGCTATGTCTAACATGAATTGGGATTCTATTCCAGAGTGAGGGGAGCCTCTGGGAAATGAATCTGTCCCTCCAGCATGTCCTATTTATTTTTGTGTTGAGGTTTAGGTCCCTGGAGCGTGTAGCTCTAAGGGACTTGGATTTTTTGAGGTGGAGCATGTCCATTAATTCTGGGTTTGACATGGCTTTGTACGTCAGGCATAGATCGCCTCTGAGTAGGCTGTAAGCAACTGAGTAGAACTGGAGTTTCATTAGTCAAGCTGCATAGGACATCTGTTTGTAGCCCATGATCCTCTTGGTGAGATACTTTTGGGGTCTCTCCAGTTGCTGCAGGTGTCGGGTAAGGTACATCCCAAAAGGGGCATTGTATTCAATTATGGACCTGATGAGTGACGAGTAGAGGGGCACAATGACCTCTCTTGATCTAGATGCGAACCCTTTCGTGATAAGGTGGGCTATATAGAAGGTCTTTCTAACAACTTTGGCAACGTGATTATCAAAGGAGAGATTACTATCTACGTTGGTCCCCAAATCTCTAATTACTTCTTCCGTACTTAATGGATTACCACCTATGTGGTAATTTGTGGGCACCTTGTTTTTCCCAAAGGGGATGACTATGCACTTTTTAGCATTTAGCTTGAGGCCGTGGCTCTGGCACCAAGCATCCGTCTCTGTGAGACCCTTTTGGAGGATGCTTGTGTCAGCTGGAGATTCAATTATGGCCCCCAGTTTGCAGTCATCTGCGAACTTTGTCAGCCATAATCCCCCCGTGTTAGCCTGAACCTCAGAGAAGTATATACCAAACAAGAGAGGTCCCAGAACTGAGCCCTGTGGGACGCCACTTGTAACTGGTTTGGATTCACTCATGGCAACTGCGATTCTGACCATGTGGGTTCTATCTCTGAGCCAGTTTCCAACCCATCTTGTGATATAGGGGTTGATATTTAATCTGGTAAGCTTATTTATGATGCCCGAGTGGGGTATTGTGTCGAAGGCTTTTGCAAGGTCCAGGTAGGCTGTGTGGACTACCTTGCCCTCATCTATGGCTTTGGTAACTGTTTCAAAGAAATCAACTAGGTTTAAGAGGCAAGATCTTCCCTTAACAAAGCCGAATTGGGTAGGGTCCAGTGTCTGGAGGCTTCCAATGTCTTTCTTTATGAGTTCCATGATAATACGCTTCATAGCTTTACAGACCAGACTAGTCAGGCTTATGGGGCGATAGTTTTCGGGGTCCGTTGTGGCACCACCTTTGTGGAGTGGGACCACTGTAGCTGTACGCCATTCTTTGGGTACATATCCTGTAGTAAGGCTAAGTTTGAACAGTGACTTAATGTGAGGGTTCAGTTCTTCTTGGAGCTCATGTAAGACACAGCCTGGGACTCTGTCCGGTCCCATACATGCTGTGTTTTTTGCTTTGGAGAGGGCAGCTTTCACTTGTGCATCTGTGATGTCAGGGAGGTTACATTCAGCTGGGATAGGCATTTGTTCCTTTGCGGGGGAAGGGGGGGGGTTGCGCTGAATCTGTCTGCCAGGATGTTGGCTATGTCTGTAGGTTCGGTATATTTTGTACCGTTATCATAGCCGGCCTTAGGCATAGGCCAACTAGGCAGCAGCCTAGGGCGCCGCTCTAGCAGGGGCACTTTTCCGGTATTTATTTGGTGTAGGTAGACCAGGATGGGGGGGCACTAGGTGGTGTGGAGGGGGGCGCCGTAGAGCCCTTTTGCCTAGGGCACCAGTTGACTTAAGGCCGCTCCTGACCATTATGCAACAATTCAGAGCATATCAGGGAGTTTCTGCCCATGTTCCTGACATAACTAAAGAAGGCCTTTTGATTATCTTTAGTGTCTAGGGCAATTTTTCTTTCGAAACTGGCCTTTGATGATTTTATGAGGGATCGAAGTTTCTTGCTAATACTGATCAGAGATGCCTTCCCTTTTTGGGATTTTGCTCTGTCATGTAGTAGCTTCCTCCTTCTGTTGTATAGCTTACTCTTCATGGTATCATAAGTATGACATCTAATATATTTACATCATCTTCTATTATTAACACTACTAACCCCGAACACATTTCATATCCTACTTACCATATAATATTTTTCCCCATACAGCTTCATTTCTTTTCTCTTCTTTCTTGGTTAACACATCTTGCATTCAGCAGCCATAATGCATTCATATTTTTCTTTTTGCAACACTAACCAACCACTAAAACTCTTACTTCATTTCTTATATTGTTCACATTAAGTCTCCAAATACCTTAATCATACCTTTCCATTTTTTGCATCTTTTTCCCCATCTGTACTTTCTTTAGTTTTTCTCCTTTTCATCCTCTGTCCAATATATTTAACTTCTTTCTGCTCATGTCCTTTCCCTATTTCTGAATTACCACCTTCCTCTTCTTCACTTGCTAACCCATCATATTAATTTTTGTTAATATCTACATCTGTTTGTTAGTCCTCCCCTTACTATTTTTCTTCACATTGAGTTACATTTATTTTACTTTCTTCCTGAATATTGTTTTCTGCATATTATCCCATTCCCCTTCAATAAACAAATCACTCCGAATGACATTTGATGACATTTATTAAAACTTCCATAACATAGCTTTGATCACCAAATTTATTAATTACAACTGGACATAGTATAGTTGATTCTAAACACAGCATAAACATCCTTGTAATATTAATCAGGACAGCATACCTACTCATCCTGCCCCAGTAAGCAGCGTCCATACCTCTGCTTGCTTACTTTACTTATGAAGCAGCATTCAAGACTCACTTCATATCCCATTTATTGAATTACCCATCCAACCAAATAATTCAGGAAGACATGACCTTAATCATCCTGACCCAGTAAGCAGTGTCCGTACCTCTACTTGCTTACTTTACTTCTGAAGCAGCATCCCCATCTCACTTCATATACCATTCATTGCATTACCTTCCAACCAAATATGCAGCATTCTTACTTCCGCTTTCTTATCTATTCAGCAAACTTCCTCCAGCTGCTCATTTTCCTTTCCCCCAAATCCTTGAAATGAACATCCAGACACCAGAGGGGTAACAGAAGAGGGCAAGCCTGTCTTCTCCATCTACCCCAAATGATAAAATAACCACAATCCCCACCAACCCACCAACAAAAGGGGGGTGGGTAGCAAGTTCACACCAAAATGTGATTACTTACCCAGATACACGTGTCTAAAGCCCTTAAGCCCCTCCCCACCCTTACCTCATTTCCTCCCAGTCATCCCTCCCTCCATTTAACCCTTTCACCAACCCACTTAACTCCCACTAATATATCAGTCTAACCCCTCTTGAAGATGTCCCGAGACAACTTGGTTTGTTGCCAAACCTCATTTGTCCCATTCCGCTTCAGTAAACAAATCACACTGAATGGCATTTGATGACCTTTATTAAAACTTCCATAACATAGCTTTGATCACCAAATTTATTAATTACAACTGGACATAGTATAGTTGATTCTAAACGCAGCATAAACATCCTTGTAATGTTAATCAGGACAGCATACCTACTCATCCTGCCCCAGTAAGCAGCGTCCATACCACTGCTCACTTACTTTACTTATGAAGCAGCGTTCAAGACTCACTTCATATCCCATTTATTGAATTACCCATCCAACCAAATAATTCAGGATCAAACAAGGAAAAGTCCAAAACTACTAACAAAAAACTGGTGACGCCAACCTCTCAAGAAACGGTCTGTGCCGAAATATCCAAACAGCTTTTATTTGAACCAAAATTAAAACGTGTTGAACAACAAATACTGCGAAACACTACACAGCGTTTTTCATCCTAAAAAGTGATAGAACTTCGTCAGACAGCAACCAGCCTTACTACACACTTGTTTAAATAGGCATCTAAAATAATTAAGTAATTAACATCAATTAAGTCAGTGTATACTAACAGGAACTAGAATTTCTTCATTAAAATCTAACTTGAGTATTCTAATATTACCTCTAAAACATTCTAAAATGTTTAAACATTTATTTAACTTTTCTAAAAGAATTTTACAATAATGTACAACCTAGTCATCCATAAATAAAACTAGCAGTACTAATTGACAATAAAAAATGTTTACTAAACACTTGCTTATAAATTATTTAGTTGTGTAAAATGAATAAGTCTATCTATTGTTCAAAATGTTTTACAAATTATTCATCTTTACAAGACACGTTATTAAAAGATTAGTTTAAAACACTAAACAATTTAAAAAAGGTGTATACGTGTATTGTAACAATATACCTAGCTTGTCCTAAATTGTGGAAAGTTTACCCATTTTATAGATGTATTTATTATGGGGGGGCAACTGGACCTCGAACCGGGGACAGGGAGTGAGTCGCCGATACAACACCCGCAGCAACAGCAACAATTACAATTGAATGGAGTAAAATTACATGAAGTGTTGAAAAACAGTGGTGACGATTTTTCTGTTTACAACTTTACTGACTGTAAAATTGACCAAGTCCTGATTGACCTGTTTGCTAAAGGACTGACCTTTGTCCCCTCTAAGAAATGTGACATTGTTGAACTACTAATTGACTTTACGCTATTTTTACTTAAATTGAATTTAAACATTTTACTTGGGAAGAACGTTCTAATAGAAAACAGCTTAAGAATAACTAGTACATTTAATCCACCACAGAATAGTACCTTGAACATGTTTGAATTTTTATGTGAAAATGAATTTAGAGATATGTTAAAATACACTAACAGAAGTTTCCCCAACCTGTCTTCGGAAGAGAAATCCCTACTAGATTTATTAAGAAATTTATCCCTAAGACTCATGAAACCCGACAAGGGAGGGGGGCTTGCGGTGTTCTATAAGGAAGATTATTCTAACATTATGCTAAAACTATTAGAGAGTGACACTTATGCTCCTATTAGTAGAAATGAATTGAACCAAGCATATAATAGAATAAGAATGTTTATTAGTGACTTATTTACTGATGGCCTTATTACTCTAGAACAACACACATACCTGGCAATGTTAGCCCCAAGAATCCCAAAGATTTTTGGGATTCCCAAGCTGCATAAAAGCATGACTAATCCTCCCTTTAGGGCATTAGTTGATGCAAGGCAGTCCATAACATATTCTTGTGCCAAATTAGTGGACAACCTTTTGAAGAAATATGTCAACCTAGAAGACCAAATCCTGAAAGATTCGTGGGCCTTTCTTCGACAACTACGAACAATAGAACTTGATGAGAATATAAACTTCTTAACAATAGATATAGTAAACCTATATTCTTGTATACCCCACGAAGTGGGGATTGAATGGGTGGTGGACCATATTAGGTCAAAGGGGGCAAACACTAATGAATGTTTATTGATAGAACAGTTACTGGATGTTATTCTAAAAAACAATTTTGTGATTTTTGAAGACAGATTGTTTGTACAAAAAGTGGGAGTGGCCATGGGGTCACCTGTGGGGTCCAGTTTTGCAAACTTGGTTTTGGCCCACTGGGAGACCAACTTAATTTTTAAGAGTGAATGGTTCAAACAAATACACTTGTATAGAAGGTTCCTTGATGATATTTTTATCTTATTTAAAGGGAACAAAAACGAAGCCGAACAATTTGTGAAATTCTTAAATACAACAACTTCATTTTTAGCTTTTACTTACAATTTTCAGGTAAACAGCATTAATTTTTTAGATGTTGATTTAAAGAGACACAGGTTATCATGTACATCCAAAATCTTTAGGAAAGCAACTTATTCAAATAACTTTTTGCATTTCACTAGTATGCATCCCCTTCACCAGAAGAAGGCAGTGGTTAAAGGCCAACTGGTGAGGACAGCAAGAATGACATCTTTACAAAGTGACTTTGAAGACGAATGCAACTTACTTTATCACATGTTCCTAAAGAGAGAGTACCCTGAGACATTTTTAAACAACATCTTTCAAGAAGTTAAGGATAAAAGGAACAAAGGTACTTATACCCCACTATTGACCTTCCAGAACGACAACCTGGATAGTAGATTAAATATGAATACAGAAATTGTAAATGTAAGTGTGCAGACTAATTTAAATATTAGTCAAGAACTGGACAGTATAATAATGGAGAACAACAACCAAAATGACTTTAGAATAGCCTTTACCTTTACATATTGCCCAGAAGCGCAAACTATAGGTAAAATAGTGAAGAAGTATTGGAGTTACTTATCAATAGACAAAAACATCTCTAGTATTTTAAATTTTGACCCAGTAATAACATACAGAAGGGGCACAAATTTGAAGCGTCTGCTTGAAACAAAATCACACAACACAAAAGTGAAAGAAAATAGAGGGGCAAAGAAATGTGGTGCTTGTAAGTATTGTAAGGAACTTGATACATCAAATTCATTTACCATTAGATCGGTGAGGTATGATGTGAGGGGATGCTTTTCATGTACTTCCAAAGGAGTGGTCTACCTAGCGCAATGCAAACAATGTCCGTCATTTTATGTAGGAAAGACGGACAGGCGCTTTAGGGACAGAATCTATGAACATGTTTATGCAATTGCAAAGAAGAAAAAAGATGTGAATG